>NC_134115.1:78650908-78953825 GCF_040939455.1 Microcebus murinus | reverse complement strand
AAAGGAAACACAAAAATCATTCAGTGCATTTTATCTACAACTGGAGTTTTATAAAAGATATAGAAATGCTCTTCTATTGGGTGACTCACATACTAACCCTCCATAAAGGCAGAGGGGATGACATTAAATCATAACTCAGGGGAAGCAATTTTGTGAAAAGCTGAGACAATGGTGTCCAAGCATTTGGCTTTCTGATGCCCTAACTTAATGCTTGAATAGAACTTGGGCATTTGAGATGAATGAGTAGACCATAAAAAGGAAGGCATTTGAAGCAAGCTTTGGAAAAGTACCACATCTCTTCCAAATTCTCATGAGATCATTTAGCAAGTGCTTGCTTTGCCACCATTCCATGATGTTTATATAAAAGGATGTTGTGTCAGCTCTTTTGCTCACACATTCCAAGAATGGTTTCAAAACTAAAAGCCAATGGATGATAATAATTAATAGTCATATCACAATTTATAGTTTTAAACGTGTGCTTTTGGTCACAAGGTAGACAAGTCATTGGCCATTATTCTTGCTTTAGTAGTATGGGAAAGATTGTTTATCACAAAGGCTGCAATTATTCACCTTTGTTTATCTACACCCTTTGCAATGTGACTTTGTAGCTCTCTCATCAAGAAATGTATTATAGCTCATTCTCCTACTGCTTGAAACTATGTTGGCCTTGAGACTTGTTCTGGACAAACATGCTGTGATGGAATTAACTATGTTGGTTTTAAGCCTAGACATCAACAGGCCTTCCACACTGCAGCCAGGTCTCGTGGAAACCTCCTGATACCCTGGGCAAACAAACGGGGGCTGATCTGCTAGACTATAACAGGCAGCAGTTTGGGGCATCCCCATAGCTGCAGACCATAGCTGGCCTATGAAAGCAGAACCACCTAAGTGGCTGGCAACTTACTGGAGATGCAAGAGAAAGCCCAGCCAATACCTCAACCACTCAGCTGAGCCCAGCTTACTTTACTGACCAACAAAATTGTGAGCTAAATAGATGGTCATAGTTTTGAGTCACTAGCTATTGGGTGGTTTGTTTTTCAGTAATTACTGTTTTATGTATTTGTAAGAAATTACTAATACCTGTAACCAATGCCCCTATCCTGAGTCTCCTTATTAAATAAAGACACCTATACATAGTTCTCTAACAGGGTTAGTTTGTAGCTCTTTGAAGTATCTCCATGTTGCTTTCACAGAGTTCGTACTAGTTTGCAGTGCCACCAGCAGTGTATGAGTGTTCCTATCTCTCTGAATCCACACCAATATTTGTTGTTTTGGTTGCAAATCATGATTGTGAAAGACGATGTTGGTATTTTTTTAATAGGGATTGCATTGAATCTGTAGATCACTTGGGTAGTATAGACATTTTAACAATGTCGATTCTGCCAACATGGTACTGTTTTTCACCTGTTTACGTCATCTGCTATTTCCTTCCTCAGTGTTTTGTAGTTCTCGCTATAGAGGTCTTTTACCTCCTTAGTTAAATATATTCCTAGGTATTTTATTTTCTTTGTTGCTATCATGAAAGGTATTGAGTCTTTGATTTGGTTCTTAGCTTTACTATTGATGTATAGGAATGCTATTGATTTCTGAACATTGATTTTAGAACCTGGGACTTTGCTGAATTTGTTTACCAATTCCAGTAGTCTTGTGGCAGAATCTTTGGGGTTTTCTATATATAAGATCATATCATCATCAAAGAGCAATAGTTTGACCTCTTCTTCCCCCATCTGGATGCCCTTGATTTCCTTCTCTTATCTGTTCTGGCTAGGACTTCCATCACTATGTTGAATAGAAGTGGTGACAGAGGGTAACATTTTCTGGTTCCAGTTCTAAGTGGGAATGCTTTCAATTTTTCTCCATTCAGTATGATGTTGGCTGTGGGTTTGTCACATATGGCTTATGTCAGTTTTAGGTGAGTCCTTCTATGCCACCAAAGCCAAGGAAACTATCATAAGAACAAACAGCCTATAGAATGGGAGAAAATATTCACATGCTACGTATCTGATAAAGGGCTGATAACTGGAATCTGTAGAGAACTCAAGAAAATCAGCAAGAAAAAATCAAGCAACCCTATCAAAAAGTGGACAAAAGACGTGAACAGAAATGTTTGAAAAGAAGATAGACTAGCGGCCAACAAAAATATGTAAAAATGCTCAACTTCTCTAATCATCAGGGAAATACAAATCAAAACCACAATGAGATACCACTTAACTCCAGTGAGAATGGCCTTTATCAAAAAGTCCCCAAACAATATATTTTGGCATGGATGTGTAGAAATAGGGACACTTATACACTGCTGGTGGGATTGCAAACTAGTACAACCTCCGTGGAAAACAATGTGGAGATACTTCAAAGAGCTACAAGCAGAACTGCCATTTGATCTAGCAATCCCATTACTGGACATCTACTGAAAGGAAAACAAGACATTCTATAAAAAGACATCTGCATTAGAATGTTTATAGCAGCACAATTCACAATTGCAAAGATGTGGAAACTACACAACTGCCCGTCAATACATGAGTGGATTAATAAAATATGCTATATATGTATACCATGGAGTTCTACTCAACCACAAAGAAAACAATGGTGATCTTGCTAGCACCTCTTATCTTATCCTGGATAGAGCTGGTGCCCATTCTACTAAGTGAAGTATCACAAGAATGGAAAAACAAGCACCACATGTACTCACTATCAAGTTGGTATTAACTGATCAATACTTATGTGCACATATAGTAGTAATATTTATTGGGTGTCAGGCAGGTGGAAGGGGAATGGAGGGGATGGATATATTCACACCTAAAGGGTGTGGTACACACCGTCTGGGGTATGGACACGCTTGAAGCTCTGACTCAGGTGGGGCAAAGGCAATATATGTAACTAAACATTTGTACCCTCATAATATGCTGAAATAAGAAAATAAATTTATAAAAGTAAAAAGTAAATAAAAATTGTAACTACTGCTGAGGAAAAATTTTATGCTTTTTTTTCTAATTGACCCCACATAAAATTTTAATACCACAGATGTATTGAATATCTCTTTCTGTATAGTATACGAGTCTGGGCCCCACACACAAAAACAGTAACATTTTTCCTCTCTGTAAGCACCAGTCTTTACTTTCTTGGGGGATAGTATCTCATTGTTATTGAGAATTCATGCTCTATTGTTATCACAATATGCATTTTCTTTTCATGTTGACCCTGGAACCATGAGCTGATTTGCACTAGTTCATGTAAGCTTAAAGACTGCAGGCTCCAAAGGTTAACTCGGGGCATTTGATTCCAAGCTGAGCACTGTAGGTGTTCTAACAGAGAGCTTGGGTTCAATTGTGCATTTAATCTAAGGTTGGATAAATTGAATCATCTATCTTTACAACTCTAGGGTGAAAACCAACTAATTAAACTGCTTGTAGTTGTTATAGTGAAAGAGGGAAAAGCTCTATACATGCTTAATAATCACGTTGACATAATCGGAAGATGCTATTTGCTTCTCTGTGTATAGAGACTGCTCTTCAGATGAAGAGAATTCATTCTCTGGAGCCATCCATCCAGCCTCTCACTAAATTCACTCACACTACATTTCTTTAAGGATTTATAAGACAGAAAAGAAAATAGCAGTGAGACAGATGAAAACATTTCCTTGATACAGGCATAAAACTCTAAGGACTAGAAGCACGGAAGGGAGCCACAGACAGGGAAAGACTGAAGAAGATTAAATGTATACGTGTCACTAATCACTATATTCAACCTTTAGAAATGCTCTTTGTGAGGAAAGGCATTTGCAGAAAGAGAGCTTATGAAGAAATGTGAAACCGACCTGAGCCACAGAAGTTCACAGAACGAAATGTGATGGTTATTAAGCTCTAAGTGGCTTGCAGCCAAATGCCGAGTTGTCCATGTCCAGTCAATTTAACCTGACCTTGGTTAAAGAAGCAATTTTTCCTATGCATATGAGGAAGGGGGCTTGCCAGGAACTGAAATGTAAAAGTACCTTGAATCTCCTCGACATCATAGTATTTAATTTTCAAGGACCTCAGAGGCTGACTGATTACTAAGCAATTATCAACACGTTTCTAAACAGGTTTCCTCCCAGAGGACCCTGGTTCTCTTTTTGAAGAGCCTCTTCCTTTTCACCCAGGTTAAGAGTAATTAAATGGAAGTGATATTTTTTCTACCCCCAATGATTTCTCAAAGCAAGAAGGAATGACAGATGTAAATATTTACAACAAAGAAATAGAAACAAAAAGTAGGCAATGGCCTCAGAAACCGTACAAAGCACTAGTATTTTATAGATGGAGAAATTGAGGCTTTCAGGCGTGGAAGTGATATGTCTCGAATCCACCAACTTAGCTAAAATCATGTTTGTCTAATAGTCTTGGTACTACACCAGATCTTATGTCCTGTGAAACAGTGTTCTGCTGCTGTCTCAAGTATGGATTTAGTTCTTCTACAGTTACTTTAAGGAAACCAACAGAAGCTCTTCTGGAATTACTTGTTGCCTCATTTCATTCAGGTTGATTTGCGAGAAGATCCTTCTTGCTAGAGAGAACATTTCAGCACCTCCTGGTTTCGCTGTTAGTAACTTCTCAAGCTCAGAGATATTCAGGGGAGGAATCACCTATCTGTTAACTATTCCCATTGGATCAGACTGTTCTTCCTAAATATTATCCTTCCCTATGCTTTCTCACTATTGCCTGGTGCTGCCAGGCCCATTGGGCATTCTTCTTGTATGTGATTAGTTGATTCGGGAGGATTCCACATTCTCCCTCCTTTTTGTTTCCCTTTCATTCTCCTACTCCCTTTTCCCATTTTCCTTTATATTTTTCTTGGCTCTTTTGGAAATTCAGCTTGGGTTGACTTTCTAATAGCTCTATGGGGCTTCCTTGCTTAATGCAATGTATGACCCTTACTATGCTCCCTGTCCTACCTCCCCACTGTGAGCACGGACTTCTTTGGTTTGATCCAAGAACTCCATGTTCTCATGTTCTTTCCTGTCCCTGGGGTCTCCTCATGCCAGGATTCTTCTCTTGGCTTATTTCTGAACTCACTAGCATGTATGGAGCCTGAAGGGTTTAGATCAAACCTTCTCTTCATGGTTTGTTAAGGCAGAGCTGTAGGACATGGTCCTTGACCCCCATCTCTGACCACTGAGCTCCTTCAGAAGACCTGCTTCTGGTTCTGGCACTGTCATTCACTTTCTGGGAAACACATGGAAAATCTTTTCACTCATTGGCCCTGAGTGTTCCCATTTCTAAATTGAGGAGGGGGGGATTTCAATGTTCATTAATTCATTTATTCATTCATCCATTCATTGTCTCAGCAAATGTATAATTGAGCTTCTAGTCTATGCCAAGAAGCTTATTGGTGTCAGTTTAAGTGATCTCCTGGGTGTCTTTATAAAGAGGTCATATGAGGTCACCTCCTTACTGATTCCTGCACAAGCCAGAGTGACTCATTCACGACAGGCAGGAGACTGTCCCAGTTAGAACCTGTCGGGGGTAGGAGCACCCATTATCTGCAGAAACAAGCTGGGGTTGGAGGCGAGGTTCACAGAAGGGGAGGCTGAGTGGGGGAAGGAAGGAGTGAAAGAGCAGCAGAGCTACTGTTTCACAAGTCCTTCCCCCAGCATCCTGTGGTTGAAAATAGACAGGGAACAGGACAGAAATAGCAGCACCTGCTTAAATCCACAGTCTCTCACAACCTGAGCTCCCAGAACAAGATGTGCCTGCAGGCAAACGCCCCTGCTATTGGGAACTGCAATGCTGGCCCTTAACACCCTTTTAATTACCCAGGTGCCTGCTTTCCCCTGTGTGCCTTTATTCCCTCCCCCTCATAGATGGGGTGACAGCAAGGACACTGGGCAGAAGTCAGGGGCAAGGCTGGGCTCTGGCCTTAATTTGCTTTGTGATCTAGGGCAAGACTTTTATCCTTTATGTGCCTCAGTTTCCCCATCTATGAAGCCAGAGGGTTAGTCTTGAAAATTCACCATAATTCTATAGTCTGGACCTGGTGGTTCCCTGTGCAGCCCTCATTTTTTTCTTCTTTCCTCCCTCCTGAGTACTATGTAATCCATTTCCACTGCTCTTCTACAGAGCAGTAGAGCTGTGGATTTGGAGCTCTGATGTTGGGCAGAGAGACCAGCAGGAACGCCCAGGCTCACCTGTCAGACCTGGTATTATCTCCCTGCCTTGGGGACTTCAAGGGGCAGAGGTAACAATGGCAGAGGCCAAAGGCAGAGAAATCCAAGGTAAGGGCCCCAGTGGGCCAGAGTTGCACGATCATTCAGGGCTTTTAATGGTTGCCATTTGACCTCAGGGTTCTCTCAGTTACTTTACTTCTCCATCTCTGTCTCTTTCCATCAATTCTATCAATTTTTTCTATATTAGGCACTCATAAATTTTAGTCTACCTGCCGTTTTCTTATGGGTGTATGTCCTTGTCATCTTTGCTCACTCTGCTCATTAATTCACTGCCATCAGTCCTCACCCAGGAGATTCCTTCTTGCAGGCTTTCCATCCTCTCATCTTCTATAGACCTTCTCTTCCCTTCCTTACTCAGCAACATGGTATAGTGGAAAGACCAGAGTCTTTGATGCACGGTGGACACAAATGGGTTCATCTTCTGTCAATTTGATGAAATTTCCTAACCCTCAAATATACGATTTACTCATCTTCGAAATGAGTCAATAACAGATATCACTCAAAACTGCTGTGCTAGTATGGGATAGCATCTGTGAAGAACCTAGGTCAAGAGAGATTATTCTAAAGACAGTGCCTTGAAAATGAACACTGGCTGTTATAACAATCACCATAATTTTCCTCATCTACGTAAATGACAAAAAAAAAATGTTTGTCCTTCTCTTACTTTCTTGTCTTCTCATTTTCCCAGTCTCTGTCTCAATTTTAGTTTCTCCTGGATGAGGCTAAGTGCCCTTATTATGTGTCTCACAACTCCCTGAGCATCCCTCTCATAGCTTGTATCGCATGGCCTTATAATCGCCCGATTGACTCCCTCTGTCTTCTCCACTCAGAACGGAGGCTGTGCTTTGCTCAACACTATGTCTCTAGGGCCTGGGACAGTGCAAGAACACATTAGGTACCAGGACTAGGACCAAAGGGAGGTGAGTGAAGTGACCCAATCATAGCACTTAAGGAGTCATGCACGTGTAATAGGTATTCAGTCAAAATAATATTGAACAACTGAGTGGGTTAATTTTTTCTGTCCTCTATTCCCCCTGCGTTTTATCAGTCACATCAGTCTTTCCTTTCCTTTGTTCTGTCTCTCTGCTCTCTTCCATTAAGTCCTGTTCCCACTCATGCTTTTCATGGTCCGACTTTCTCCCTTAAACATCATCAGTCTTCTCTCTCCCTTTCTCTCCCTGCACTCCTTCTCTCAGACCTTCCCCAGCCCTTGCTCCATCTACTTGCTTGAATCTGGCAAACTCTCTTCTTTCTACCTCTTCCTTTATTGATTTCTATGGGGTTATTTTGTCCACGCTAGGAAAGGATTTCTTTGATGCTCTAAAGGATCAGACTGGGCACAAAAGCCATGAACAGCTTTTGTTTGATGTGGACAATTTTATTCCCATTCAATTCATTGGGTTTTCAAACAGCTGCAGATCTCTGAACTCAAAAAATCTGAGACAGTACATCCTTGCTCTCCTGAAAGTGCACAGGCAGTTTTTAAGCCTTTAACAACCTTTCCTGTATCTGGATGAACAGAGGTTGCATCATTAGCTGGGCCTTGAGTTCATACCAGAAAGGTAAAATTGTTAAATTAAGAACAGATCTACATACTTTTAAATAAAAGTGAAAGTCACAAGTTCCTACCTAACTAATTCCTTCTTCCTGTCATATGCTTGTTACACCCTACACTTTCTAAGGTCAAAACCTTTTGAACACTTATATCTACCATTTGAGCTATATTCACCATTAGCTGTGCAATCACATCTCTAATTAGGATATCCTCCTAGATAAAACTGCCTTAGAAAATTATAAACTTAAAGAACCTATCAAGTAGGGTGCAGGTGGTTTACAGATTCTAAATACTGATGGATAAGTTTGTGTGAATAATTTTTAGACTAACTGAACAATATGTGTTATAGGGTGGGATTTATTCTCTATTTGATATTTTCTATCCCCATGTTTCTGTGACTCTCCAGAGATTTTTCATATATTGCCCAGTTTACCTGATTGTAAAGTATGATACTGGACTCAATATTTGCTCTAACCACTGAAGTTCAAGGAGCTAAATTCAAAGAGGTGAAAGTGTAGATTCATAGAAAGCCCCACAATTTGGAGACATTATTTCTTTCTGGGGAAGACTCAGGCAAAAAGGAGAAGATGGCCATCTTGGGTGTAAGAAATATCTAATTTTGGTGGAAGGACACAATGCTGCAGCCTGTATGAAGAGAAATGTAGCAATATCAGACAAAATTTTGAAATGCATATACGATGTGATCTAGAACTGTTACTTCTAGGAATGTGTTTTGCAAATATATTGGTACATATTAATAGTCAAGCTAAGAGTCAGGCCAAATACTCAATACCATTCACAATAGCTACAAAGAAAATAAAATATCTAGGAATATACTTAACCAAGGAGTTGAAACATCTCTACAAAGAGAACTACGGAACACTGAGGAAAGAAATCGCAGACAACACCAACAAATGGAAAAACGTCCATGCCCAGGGACTAGTAGAATCAACATTGTTAAAAATATCCAAATGGCATAAAGTGATTTACAGATTCAATGCCATCCCCATCAAAATACCAACATCATAATTCACAAATCTAGAAAAAAAATATGCTTTGTTTGGAACCAGAAAAGAACCTGAATAGCCAAAGCAATCTTAAGCAAAAAGAACAAATCTGGAGGCATCACATTACCAGAATTTAAACTATATTACAAAGCTATAGTATGGTATTGACACAAAAATAGAGACAAAGACCAACAAAACAGAACAGAGAACTCAGATATAAAACCATCCACATGCAGCCAACTGATCTTTGACAAAGGAGATAAAAATCTATACTGGGAAAAAGAAGCCCTATTCAGTAAATGGCACTGGAAGAATTGGGTAGCCACATGCAGAAGAATGAAACAGGATCCATAACTCTCACTACTTGAAAAAATTAATTCAAGATAGATAAAAGACTTAAGTGTAAGGCATGAAGCCATAAGGATTCTAAAATAAAATTTTAGAAATACTCTTGTAGATATCGGCCTAGGCAAAGAATTTAGGAAGAAGACCCCAAGGGCAATCACAGTAATAGCAAAAATAAATACATGGGACTTCACTAAATTAAAATGCTTCTGCACAGCTAAGGAAATACTTAACAGAACACATAGACAACCTACAGAATGGGAGAAAATATTCACAAGCTATACATCGGATAAAGGGCTGATAATTAGAATCTGCAAAGAATTCAAGCAAATCAGCAAGAAAAATAAACATTAAAAAGTGGGCAAATGACATGAACAGGAGCTTTTCAAAAGGAGATACAAAAATGGCCAATAAACATATAAAAATGCTCAAGGTCACTAACCATCAGGAAAATGCAAATTAAAACCACAATGAGATATCACCTCACCCCAGTTAGAATGGTTTTTATTAAAAAGTCCAAAAACGATAGATGCTGCAGTGGATGCAGAGAGAAAGGAGTGCTTATACGCTGTTGGTGGGACTACAAATTAGTCCAACTTCTATGGAAAACATTATGGTGGTACTTCAAAGAACTAAAAGTAGACATACCATTTGTTCCAGGAATCCCATTACTGGGTATTTACCCAAAGAAAAAGAAGTCATCTTATCAAAAAGACACCTGCACTCAAATGCTTATTACAGCACAGTTCACAATTGCAAAAATGTGGAATCAACCCAAGTGCCTATCAATTGATGAGTGGATTAAGAATATGTGATATATATATATATATATATATATATATATATATATATATATACACACACACACACACCATGGAATAATATTCAGCCACGAAGAAGGATGAATTAATGCCTTTTGCAAGAATTTGAATGGAACTAGAGACAATTATCCTAAGTGAAGTATCTAAAGAATGGAAAAAAAAAAAAACATGTACTCACTATTAAATTGTAACTAGCTTATAAGCACACATGTGTATAGAGGGAAGTAACATTCAGTGGAAATCAACCAGGGGAGATGGGGGAGGAGAGGATGGTAAAAAACCTGCCTAACGGTTATGATGAACACTATCTGAGTGATAGGCATATTTATAATGTTGGCTCAAGCATTACAAAAGTGATCCATGTAACCAAAAATATTTGTACCCCCATAATATTTTGAAATTAAAAATATATTGGGCTCTTGGGAGGCCGAGGCGGGCGGATTGCTCAAGGTCAGGAGTTCAAAACCAGCCTGAGCAAGAGCGAGACCCCGTCTCTACTATAAATAGAAAGAAATTAATTGGCCAACTGATATATATATAAAAAAAAAATTAGCCGGGCATGGTGGCGCATGCCTGTAGTCCCAGCTATCCGGGAGGCTGAGGCAGAAGGATCACTTGAGCCCAGGAGTTTGAGGTTGCTGTGAGCTAGGCTGACGCCACGGCACTCACTCTAGCCTGGACAACAAAGCGAGACTCTGTCTCAAAAAAAAAAAAAAAAAAATATATATATATATATTGGTACATCTAAAAAAAGACCTATGTACAAGGTAACTATTGAAGCACTGTATGAATAAGGAAATGACTAGACATAACATAAATGTCTATCATTGGAAGAAATTATGTTACACACAGTCCTTGAAATCTTGTGGCTGCTAAAAAGAATGAGCTTGTATATAGCAGTATGATAAATCTTTCTGATATATAACCCAATGTTAATATCATGTAGAGTGTGGCATCATCTAATGCTCTTTGATGTATCCACTTGACTAGGCTGAACCAGGTCCCAGAATGCCCTTAATAATATTAATTAATTAATTAATTAATATTCCTCATTAAGGAGACCTGCAAGGGATGTTCTCTCAGGAGAGCTGGAGGATGCAAGGAAAGATGTGGCCATTTTTTTGCAGCATACCCACACTTTCCCCCAGTTATTCAATCAAACACTAGTGTAGATGCTACTGTGAAGTAATTTCACAGATGTGAGTAAAATCCCTAATCAGCTGACTTTTAGTTAATCAAAAGGGAGATTATCCAAGGTGGCCATGATTTAGGCACTTGTAAGGCCTTTAAAAAGGGTCCTAGGCATTCCCTGAGGCAGAGACTGCAAACAGCTGCTGGGTCTGCCCTGCTCTCTCTTGATCTTTCTTACTGGCCACTGCCTGTGCCTTAAAGGCTCCAGCTTGTGCTTGTGGGACTCCAGTACCTGTGATCTTCCCTCCCTGAGTACCTGCCCTACAAACTTTGGACTTGCTTAATCAGGCACCACAATTGCATAAACCAATTTTGCATAATAAATGCCTATACATACAAATGTATACATATATGTGTGTGTATGTGTATGTGAGTCTTATACTTGTTCTCTGGTAGAACCCTGGCTGATGTACCTTCAGTGAAAAATAAAAAATAAAAGAACTGTAAAAATATATATATACATACACATTTTAAACTCTGAGAGGAAACACAAATCAAGAACAACTTCTGTCTCTGTGGAGGAAATCTCTGGGTTTAGGTTAGACAGAAACAATGGTGGGAAGGAATGTATTCCTAACGTTTATATTTCACCTTGTGCTCTAAGGTTTTCAAAAGGTCTTGCTTAATTTTTTTCTCTAACATGGTAAAAAGTATTCCATAAAACTTACTGTCTTTGCTGTGAAACAAATCTTCAGAGCTTTTTCATCCTCCCAAACTGAAATGCTATACCCTTTAAACAGCAACTCTCCTTTTCCCTTACTTGTAACAACCATCCTAGCTTCTCTTCCTGTGAATTGGACTATTTTAGGTACTACATATAAGTGGAATCATAACACTCGTGGTCATGTTTAATTTTAATACAATGTTTGAAAATGCTACAAAAACAGAGTATTTACCCAGTAACACCTTTCCTCTCCAGGGGAAGAGCCTCCTGAATATTGGTCGACTGATTGCTTGATTAATTGTTTTCTGTCACTTAAACACAGAACTGATTTTATGCCTAGCTTCCATATATTCAGCAAATATTCATTGACTACCAAAAGTCACTGAAATAAGCCACCAGGCTGGGACACCCTAGGACATGAAGAAAAAGTGAAATAATAAAAGTTTCATTGATCTTATGGGTTTGTCTTTGGAGCCACTGAGATAACGGATGTATTAATAACATGGCCACCACAGTTGTGTCATTGTTATTGGTCACAAGATGTAATGCTGAGCTCAAGGAGGGAAATTTCTATACTCTACTGCAAAACTGCTGATTGAATCTGGGGTGTCACTCACCACTGCTCTGGATTCTTGCAGAGATGGACATGAGGGCTGTATATCTTTGGGATGCATTGAGTGATAAGTTGTATTCTCTTACATATAAACAACTCATTGAGGCATTTTACTGAAAAAGAAAAATAAGGGGCAAGAATACACAATGCATTAGAGATTGGTTTATTTTTGGTTGTGTTTGCTTTAATACTAATCCTTTGGACAACTGAAGAACATAAAAAATAATTTCTGTTATTTCTTCTCCTTCTTACCTCTAAAGAGGCCACAATGACTACTATCAAAATAATATTATGAATGATAACTTTAGCTAAACATTGTGAACATATTCTGTGCCAGAAGCTAGTCTAAGTCTTTACATGACGCATTGATTTAGCCTTAACAAAACTCACGTGAAGTAGATTAGTGTTATTATAATCATTTTTCCAATAAAGAAACCAAGGCTTAGAGAAGTTATTAAATGTACTTATGGTTATACAGTCCACGTCTTTTGTTAGTACATGTGCTGCCCTACTAAGTGTGTGCGTTGTGGTGGGCAAGGGGGTATGGAGATGAATAGGGTCCAACCTCTGTCCTTGGAGATAAGTGGAAGGCAGCAAGTGTGAACAATGAATTGTAATTCAAATATGGAAAACGGGTATCAAGAGACACAGAAGCAAAGGAAAGCAGAACAGAGAAATTTAGGCTCTTGCTGATCTCCTGTGTTGGAAGGTACATGTGCTAACTACAAACTATCATTGTTCAAAACAAATGTCCTTTTGGCAAACATTTTTAGAGTCAGTTTAAATTGGTCTGCATGCATGCGTACACATGTGCAAGTGAACACATTATTTTGGACCCTCTGGAACCCTTCTGATTCTACACTACACTAGGATCACTTTGTTTCCCTAGTCCCTTGCTCCTACTGAGTGGTTACTCAATAAATATTAATGGATAGCTTTTAATAATAAATAGTACAGATTTTGGATTCCAGAAGACCTGGAATCAAATACTACTCCATGAGGAAGTTACTTAACTTTTCTCATACTTAGAGTTCTTGTCTATAAAAAGAGAAATTATAGTGTGATATTAACCTTATGAAATAAGATAACTCAAACAAAATGACTAACATTATGCCTCGCACATAATGAATGTCTAGTAAATAGGCATTATGATTGAGTTCTTAATAAATGACCCATGGACATTCAGAAGGATTAAGCCAGTAGAGTTCCCTCCCCAAAAAAGACTACTTTGTAAAAGTTCACTCCATAGTATGAAGATAGATTATATAGAGAGAGACAAAGAGAGAGAGGATGAAAGAGATATGCTAAGCTATGTTTCTTTAAAATTTGACTCTGAAAAGTATAAAATACATGGGCTATCTAAATTTTGGATAAAAGCAAAGAAAGAAAGTGTGGGTTGTGTAATCCCTTTGTACCTTCAGTGTGAGAGTTGGCTAAAAAAGATGGAGTACTATTCAGCTCTAAGAAACAACAGTGATATAGCACATCTTATATTTTCCTGGTTAGAGCTGGAACCCATACTACTAAGTGAAGTATCCCAGGAATGGAAAAACAAACACCACATATACTCACCAGCAAACTGATATTAACTGAGCAGCACCTAAATGGACACATAGGAACTACAGTAATTGGGTATCCAGCAGGTGGGAGGGGGAGGGGGGCAGGTATATACATACAAAATGAGTGAGATGTGCACCATCAGGAAGATGGTCACACTGGAAGCTCAGACTTGTGGGGGGAGGGGTGGAGGGGCACTTTTTGAAACCTTAAAATTTGTACCCCCATATTATGCCGAAATAAAAAATAAAAAAAGAAAATGACATGTTGGTAAACTCTGAACCAAGTAACAAACGTGAACTAATTCGAGCCTTCTATATACTCAGAGGGTAGCACAGCATGGATTTCACCTTGTCAGACCCAGGGATTTCAGCACTGACAAATTTATTCCTATCTTTCATTAATCATACAATACTTTCTAGCAGTGGGCATTGTATTCCTTCAAACCTCTCACTCAATCGCTGATACAGAAGAGGGCTGTGAGGTTGTCAGTAGATAGCTTCTGAATTGGGATGAGGATCAGACATCCACATTCAAATCAACTCAGTTTTCCTAGCAATTTCCTTTCTGCTTTTCCCTCCCAGATGCAAGCTAGAGTCTGGAAACTGCTTGCACATTACAGCTGTTATAGAACCAAGCTATAATTTTCAGGCTAATGGAAGACGTATTGGCAAAAGTTGACATTAAGTGGAACTAATTGCACTGTAACTGCTAAATAACTAAGAAATAACTACCCTGTAATTTATGGTGCAGTGTGGACTATTCAGTAACTTTGGAGCTCTTCATATAGCAAGGAGCTCAGTGATGCATGAGCTGCCAAACTTTCCACCATTCAAAGGGCCCCAGAAGCTAAAGATTGTGTGTTGTACAAACATGCAAGGCTGCAGTTTATAAAGGCAACCTGCCCTACTTAGGAATAATGGCTTCACTCCAATGCTTAGTGGGTGAGAATTGTGCCTGTGAGAGTCTTAGTTGCAGGGCTATGGTACTAATAAGTTGAAATCCCAAACCTATTGCATACTTAAGCAGTATCTTTTATGCTATGATTCTGCTAATGGATAGACATTCTGCCTTAGACAAAATAAATTAAAGGAGGAAATAAGGGCAAGTGATGAGGCATAAAGGGTATTATTCTCATTGGGATGACAGCCTTCACGTCTACTTAGAGTATGAATTCTGTCCTTCCAAACCATCTTCTAAACCACAGCCATAGTATGGAACTCCATTAATTTTCCATTAATTATTGTGATAATCTCCCAACTGGTCACCCATTTCTCTTTCCCATTCCACTTGTGCCCCCAGTTCATTTCTGCATAGTTACCACTTATTCTCTAAAATCAGAAATATCCTTAGAGCACTTCCCCTGTTTAACTTCCTTGGGTGATCTCCTGTTATCTAAAATAGTATTTTTCGAAGCTGTGATCCATGCAACACCAATCACAATGGAGGCATTCCATGTGTATGTGTGTGTGTCCATACATATTAAATATATTTTGGAAATGTCAAATATTGTATTCTTCCCTTAGAAATTTACATCTTAAGCCTATAAGAAATCCTATAGTGAAGAATCTTCTTTAATTTTTGTTCAGACTTTAATCATGGGAATCCATGTGTGTCTATGTGTGTGTGTGTGTGTATGTTTAATACCTCTATACTCCATCCTTTCATATAACCTAATATTCCATGGAAATCACTTTTGAGAAATATTAGTCCCTAGTTTAGATACTAGCTCTTTAATATATGTGCTCTTTGATGACTTAATTTTTATCCATTCTTTTAGACAGAGCCTGCAGATACTGTCCCCATGAAACTTTTCCTCTCTTACGCAGCCAGAATTAGTTTTTCCATTGAGTTCTTATAGGGATTTGTTCTGGATCCATATAGAATTATTTTCCTCTTCATATAAGCCAGAATTTTACAACTTTGGCACTGTTGACATTTTGGACCTGATAATTCTTTGTTGTAGGGGGTCTGTTCGTGCATTGTAGGATATTTAAGAACATCCCTCACCTCTGTCCACTAGATTCCAGTAGCACCAAAACTACCTTATTACCCCAGTTATGACGACCAAAATTCTCTCCAGATAGTGCCAGATGTCCCCTGCTGTGTGGGGGAGGGTAAAATCACCCCCTGTTGAGAACCACTGATCTGAGCTGTGAGCTCTTAGAGGCCAGAAGTTTTATCTTACTCATTTATGCATCTCCACACCTTATATCCATGGTTGGTTGTATATAAATATTTAATGAACAGTTATTTTTCCCCAAAATATTTGCTAACTACAGAATCACTGACAGTGAATAAAATAAATTTATTTCTTTAAAAATAATTCCTTGAATATATTATTATGTTAATTTAATCACTTAATTATTGTCATTCAACCACGTTTGCAAAAGTTTACTTGGTTTTGAGAGACTTATTGAAGAAACATGTAAACAAAGTGAAAGTAGATTGTGTATATGGTAAGAAGCACCTTGGGCAAAACATTAGTTGATAATAGCTCTTATAAGTTTAGTGTTTTTCACATTTGTGGATTACCTTCTTATCTTAATTTCTTCATTTGTAAAATGGATATACTGATATCATCTCTGTCAATCACAAACCGTTTCTCTGGATATAAATTAAAACACGTGTTTTAGAAACATTTTGAAATTTCTAGAGGACTCAAGAAAAGGGGTGATTTACTCATGCTTTATTCACCATGTCTGAGGACTAGAACGTGTTATTCCTCATACGTTTATTTTTCTCCACATAACTAAAATATAACTCTTTAAAGACCAAAGATGGTTTTTAAATTTTAATATACCAATTTTAGATAGAACCTTCTGTACATTAAGTTTAATAAGTTTTCTACTTTTTTTTAAAAAATAATTGCATTGTATTACACATAATTGAACTATTAGTTTATGAAACAGAGCCATCATTATAAACATTCATGTGCATACTGCATCATTTCCACCTCCTCGTGGAAGGCTCAGGCTCAGAATGCTGTAAGTTCAGCATTGTTCTCTGGTTCTATTTTTTTTTTTTTTGTCACTTTTTATTTTCTTCCCTCAGTTGCAAACCCTGAGCTGTCCCTCTTACTGCTTTCATTGTGTCCTTGCCTAAAACTTCTCTTAAATAGTGCTGACTCTACCTACCTTCTATAACAATAAAAAACAGATACACAGATATATTTCATTTACTTAAAAGTGAAAATAAATAGGACCTGAGGATCTTGTTTACAAATAAAAGACATGGAGATTATGGCACAGATATTAGGTACCAACATTTAACTGCTCAGAAATCTTTCATTATTTTTGCATTTAAAGTTTCAGGCCATATTATTATAAGGAAATGACGTTGTTTGGGTGGCCGCCAGACAAGAAAGGGATGGTGTAATATTTTCTGTACAGACAGAGGTAAAGAGAGTAATTAAGGCAGAGGAAGATGGAAAATAAGAAAATAGAAAAGGATACAACAGAATAAACAGAATATCAAACTGGAATGAAGGAGAAAGGAGATTCTGGAAATGGATTCTCTCCTCTAGATGATTTATTCCACCTGTGCTATTATCATATGGTAGAAAAACATTCTGGAGAGAAGGCTTGTTCCAGATTGTATAAGAATGTTTCTCAGGTGAAAAAGTTCTTTCTGTTTTAGCTATTTTTAGTTATGCTGACATTTACTATATCAAATAATAGTTACCTTGGAAAATAGATGCCTGCATTCACCTGTAACAGAATTTTCCTGGGATCAGAGTCCCTCTTTGGAAGGAATTGACTGTTTTTCTCTGGGGAACAGTAACAACAACGACAACAACAGAAAAAGCAGACCTCAGTTCTTAGTTTCCCACTTGCTCCATGTTAGTCTTCTGATAAGAGAGGTTTATCAAATATAGCTGTCACTTAGTATCCATGGGGGATTGGTTCCCAGACCTCCCTCATACCAAACTCCATGGATACTCAGGTCCCTTATATAAAATGGCTTATTATTTATATGTTACCTATACACATCTCCCTGTATACTTTATCTCTAGATTACTTATAATACCTAATATAATATAAATGCTATGCAAATAGTTGTATACTGCATTGCTTTTAATTTATTATTTTTTATAGTTGTATTGGGTTTTAAAAACTATTTTTGATTTCAGGTTGATTGAATCCATAAATGTGGAACTCTTGGACATGGAGGCCAAATGTATTCTCTTCACCGTTAGATCCTTCATCGGCTGCTAGAGTCAGATTTCTGAAGCAGAGGGCTGGTAATAATTCATATTCCCTCTACATGTGCCTACTCTCCAAATTGCTTGACAAAACTTAAGAAGACCTTTACAATCTGAGCTGAGAATCTCAGCTCAGTTCTCTTTCTGAGGATTTTGATCTGTAAAACAGGGGTAATCTTACTGAACTCCGTGCTTCTTAAATTTTGATGTGAAAAGGGATTGCCTAGGAATTTTGTTAAAATATAGATTCCGATGTAGTAAGCCTGGGGTGTGGTCCAAGACTCTGCATTTCTATCATGCCACTCAAATTATAGGCTCTGCATTAAAATGTTTGCACTCTGGGTATTAGAATGTTCAATGTTTGGACTATGTTGGAAAGACATGATGGAACTTTTTTTAAGTGTGAAGGCTTTAGGTTCTGAAAATCTGGGTTCAAGTTCTGTAATATCAGGCAAATTACTTCATCTCTTGATGAAGTCACCTCGAATCACAATGAGTCATCTCGTCTTGCCCTATAGAATGGGAATCAATGCCTATATCACTAGAATTAAATCAGAAAACGTATACAAATGCCCTGCTATTGATTTTGATAACCAATATACATAAGTTGTTTTATTACATTATCACAAAAGGCACATGAAATAGATACTGGTATCTCTTTCATTTTGCACGGCTTTTGTGTTTTGAGACAGTTTTCATTTAGATGCAGAAGAATCGAAGAAGGAAAAAAGTAATGAGATAATTAGTATGATAAATAAAAAATTTTTACTTGTGATTACTACAAAGGACATCTGAGTCAAAGATGATATGAGATACAATTTGTGGATATATAGCCTAACACTCATTTATTTCCAATAAAAGTAATAAAAAAACATTTTCATGCCCATTAGAACTATGGACTTAGTTTATAAATCCATATGTGTTTATGTATTCACAATGGCTTTGCCTGAATTGGGTTGAATTCTCCCCTGATTATGTTTATGAAAAATAATTTTGCTATGGAAATTAAGGGTGTGAGGAACATCATATGGGAGAAGAAGAGTGTGGAAAGAGTGCTGGTTGAGCAAGACTTAATTCTATTAGGTTATATCACAAGGCATTGCTTGCTTCTATTAGCCATATTTAACTTCTTTCTTCACAATACATCTAAGCCAATAGATGAGAAGTTTAAAAAATATCACTTGCTAAAATAGGTATTATATATGTATGCTGTAGAGCAGGGATTGATAAACTATGACCATAAATTCGGCCCTCTTCCTCTTTTGTGAATAAAGTTTTATTGTACCATGACCATGCTAATTTATTAACATATCATCTATTGGCTGCATTCACACTGCAACAGCAGAGTTGAGCAGTTTTGACAGAAACTATATGGACTACGAAATCTAAAACATTTACTGTCTGGCCCTTTACCGAAAATGTTTGCTAAACACTGCTTTGGGGGAAAATAAATCTAACATTTGTGAATATCCAACTATACACCATGTATTTCATCCATGTAATTTTAATCAAAATCTTTCTATAAAAATTTCCCTAATGACTCCTATTTGCCAAGAAATGTTGTGGATGCAGCAATAATCAGTAAGACACAGTTGCTGCTATCGTATTATGGAGGTGGGTAAAAGTAATGACGCTTATTAATGTGAATTGTAGAGTGCTATGGGCTCACATAGGATGTATAATCGATGTGATCATGGTACACAATACAAGTCTGAGATGAATATTATCATCCTCATTTTAACAACAAAGAAGCTGAGACTCAGAGGAGTTAAGAAAATTGTCCAAAGCTAGATAGTTAATAAGAATCAAGACAGGGATTAAAAAAAAAAGAAAAGAAAAAATATTTATAACTAGATACTCATACTCATTGCTCAACTGATACTGTGCTTATAGAATTTGTCTCAGAATTGTTGTCTTCTTGGTGTCTTCCCTTTCATCTTTTCTTCCTTGTCCTATCTGTTGCTTCAGGAAAATGTCTATAATTCTGACCATCTTTCTCACATGTTATCATTCCTTAACTCTATTTTATCTTTGGTACCTGCGCCTCCCCAGTGCCTAATCCAACTTCTTTGACATTCTCACCGATATCTCATTTATATGCCTTGATTTGAAATTTCTTGTGATCCCTGGCTCTGCTCTGACCACATTATTTCTACTCAAAATTTCCCTCTGTGTTCCAGAGCCAGAGAATCTGTGAGCTCCCATTGGTCAATTACTTTGGAACTAATTAACAAATGTTGAATAACTGCAGTAAATTTATCACTGAGTTTCAGATGATACTAAAATCATTACATAGAAGACCCTGGGCATGGAATTAGTAAATGTGAGAGACCCTACCTCTGCCACTGAGTGTTATTTTCTCATTTGTAAAATTTAGATAATTATAGGTATTTTACAGACTCGCTGTGAAGTTAAAATGAGCCAGGTTTTGTGATGGCACTTTGTGTAAATACAGGTAATTGCTCATATATAGGGTGATGATATTAATGTTAATTTTACCATTAGGTATTATATAAATGCATTTAAGCTGTCATGCTAACACTTTAATGTTGCAATGTGATAAGGAGAAAAAAAAAGAACATGGAAGATTAGAAGCAAAATATGAGTACAAAATCTCATTTTAGGAGAAACCACAAGCAAAGCATACCTTGAAAAAACCAGTAGAAACAATCCCAGAAAACCTCTAATGCATGAAAAATTCAGACACAAAGTGGAATGTATATTCCCATGCCCAACTCTCTCTTGGAGACCTAGAGGTAGTTTCTCTAACTCAAAGGAACTAAATGATTCTTCTTTCTTAATGTATATTTTTGATTGTAAAATCTAACATGTTTTGCAAATAACATATCTCTCTCTCTCTGTCTTTTTTTTTTTTTTTTGATTAGTTCTCCTTAGATCAAAAGTGAAGACATTGATGATTAGTTTACCCACTTTGGAAATGGGTATGCCAAGTGACTTACTTTGGCCAATGAACTATGAATGGGAGTACATGTGTTATTGAAAGATGGAGGATTTGTGAGCCAGTATGTAATTTGATGTGTTTTATTTTTTGTGTGTTGGCAATAATAGTTGGAAATGTTAAGATTACATCTTCAGCAGGCTGGATTTCTGCCCGTTGCCTGTTTGATGTGCAATATAATCAGGAATTAAATCTTTTAAAAAAAATTCCACTGACATTTTGGTGCTGTTTGTTACTCAACATAACCTAGCCAAACCTGACTGATAAACCTGGCCAGTTATAAACTAAGCTGAAAAATCCCAAACCTTCCTTGTAGGGTAGTTTGCAAAGCAAGTTCACCACATATCAAAGCCCCCATCAATATGTAGGCACCTCCAGTATAATTTCAAGGCCTGAAAGCAAACATTTTCCATTTCTTCTCTAAAATTCACCAAATAACTAACCATTCCTCCCTGAAGGAGTAGAGAGGATAGAAAAAAAAAAAAACAACTGTGAATTAGTCAAGCAAAAGTTCCATCAAAGACCTATGATTCCGTAGGAATGAAAGTTCCTCCTGGACATGAAGGTAATTCGTTTGCACTTGCTCAAGGGATTTGCATTCTCAAGTGAAAAGTGTTACAGCTCTCCACACCCTTCTTCCCTCCTACTGTTTCTTCTCTCTGCTTATCTTTCTTTTCAGGATGTGAGGATTAAGTGAGGTGATGTGTGGGAACATGCTCTGCCAATTGAAAAATGCTATATTACTCTGAGTTATGATTTCATATTCTGTGAAATAGATACAATATTCCCTGCCCTGTTCACCTCCCAGAATTGTATGGAATCCTATTTGGACAGGAGGATGCAAGTAAAATCACTTTGTAAATTTTACATACTCACACATATCTAAGCCATTAGTATGATTTAACATGTTCTTATTAATAATGCATATATTTATTTGCTACCACACTTTACAACTTACTAAATCTCTAGCATTGAACCAGTGACTCCTGAGAAGTTTCCTTCTTCTGAAAAAGTGGGGAGAAATATGGCATATACATGTTGAAGACTAAGTGATAAATTACATATAAATTGTCTCACAGCATCTGGAATTTGGCCTCTGTAGTTATAGCGGTTATTGTTATCTTTACAGACTATACAACCTCTTATTCTGAGGCGGCCCCCTGTGGACAAAACGTTATTTACCACTGGCTGGGAGATTACCTGATCAGTGGAGACAAGGCAGGGTTAAGTATGAGGAAGACTGCTATGGATTACACATGGAAGCCACATACTTTGACCTACCTTTTGTCAGTAATAACAATGATTTGTTGATCTCCATCTATTGGGTCCTGGTTCACTAATCAATTTGTCTTCCAATTGCAATATCAGGCCAGAACTTTTAAGGTCTATAGTTGGTGGAGCCCCTTTTCCAACCATTGTTAAACATGCAATATAAGCAAGAATTAGACCTTTTATTTAGCTCACTCAAATGTTGGCATTGTTGTACAGCATAATCTAGCCTTACCAGACAAATACATTTAGCCAGTCATAGAGCCAGCTGGATGACTCAAAACCTCCTCCACAGAAGACTTTGAGTTGGCAAGAATGGAAGAAAGGAATGCTGTTTATTGACTCCCTAAATTTCCAACATTCTCATTAATAGAGATGACTGAGATGACTCAGAGTTTTTGTTTATGTCTTCTAAATTAGCCCATGGCTATTTGTAATGCACAATTCTGATTAGACTTCTTAGTAAAGACAATGATACACAAAAGAAAATAACAATAGGATGGAGAAAATAAATTAACCTGGAGAATTTTCAGGCTGATTCCCTGCAGGAGGTAGTTTTCAGTTCCATGTGTCGAATTTGGCAGCCACAGGTAGCACTGTAACTAACGTTAGATGTCTTTGCAACAAAGGGAAATAAAACCCATGCTATAAAAATGCAGCTGCCCTTCTTGCCACCAAATAAAAAGAAATTGGACTGACTAATTCAAACTCTTTTTGGATTTAACATCACTGGTTTGGTTTTTAAATTTAAATTGGGACAAGGGTCAAGAAGAATGTTGCATTTTTATCTTCTTCTTTTGAAGTTCTCATGAGAAAAACTATGGTTTTAAAGAAGGGGAAAAAAAGAACTCTAAGACATGAAAGGAGATTCATTACCTATATAGAAATAAGCACAGGTAGGGATAGGAAAACAAAGGCAGGATTTGAACATTAAAACCAGAAAGGCAAAGAAACTGCTCTCATATAACTGCATTTACTAAGATGTGAGAAGTAAAGATGATAGTAGGAGCTTTCAGAAATGGAAGCCAATCTAAAATTTGTGATAGGGAAGGACAGAGGAGTCTAACATTTATTGAGTACCTACAATGTGAACATAAATGCAATACATATCTATGAGCCTCATTTCCTCAGAAATGTCAATTAAACACTTACCTGATAAATATTTGCTAAGAATTTTACATCATCATATTTAAACTATTTTTAGGTTGCTAATCTGTTGATTTTATTTTTTCAGCTTTATTGAGGTATTATTGACAAAAATTATACATATTTAAAGTGTAGAACATAATGTTTTGACATATGTATACATTGTAAAATGACTACTACAATCAAGCTAATTAGTATATCCATCACCTCACATAGTTACCTTTTGTGAGTGTGTGTATGGTAAGAGTACTTAAAAACTACTCTCACCAAATTTCAAGTGTACGATATATTAGATATATTAGGTCTCTAGAACTCACTCATAACTGCAAGTTTGTGCCTTTTGATCAACATTTTATCTTTCTTGCTTCCTTACTCCTGGTAACCAGCCTTTTACCAGTTAAAATTTTTAGATTCCACATATAAGTGCTATCATGTGGTATATGTCTTTTTGTTTGTTTGGAGACAGAGTCTCACTCTGTTGCCCAGGCTAGAGTGCCCTGGCATCAGCCAAACTCACAGCAACTCCCAGGCTTAAGTAATCCTTCTGCCTTAGCCTCCCATGTAGCTGAAACTACAGGCATGTGCCACCATGCCTGGCTAATTTTTTAAATATATTTTTAGTTGTCCAGCTAATTTCTCTCTATTTTTAGTAGAGATGGGGTCTCACTCTTGCTCAGGCTGCTCTTGCTCTTCTGACCTCTAGTGATCCTCCCACCTCAGCCTCAGAGTGCTACGATTACAGGCGTGAGCCACTGCGCCCGGTCGATTTATGTCTTTTTGTGTCTGGCTTATTTCACTTATCATAGTGTCCTCTAGATTAATTTCTATTAAATTTGAATCAAAATTTATATAGAAATAGAAAAAAGAAAATCAATCCTAAAATTTTTGGAAACCACAAAAGACCCCAAATAGCTAAAGTAATCTTGGGAAAAAGCAAAAAAGCTGGAGGCATTACGCTTGCTGATAAAAATTAGATAACAAAGCTATAGTCATTAACACAGAGTGGTACTGGCATAAAAACAGGCACATAAACCAATAGAACAGAAAAGAAAGCCCAGAAATAAACCCATGCATATATGGTCAATTAATCTTCCATAAAGACACTAAGAATAAACCAAGGAGAAATAGTAGTCTCTTCAACAAATGGTGTTTGGAGAACTCAATATATACATACAAAAATAAATAAATAAATAAAATTGGACCCTTATACCATTCACAAAAATAAAATCAAATGGATTAAAGACTTAAATGTAAGACCTGAAACTGTAAAACTCCTAAGAAGAAGACAGGGGAAATTCTCCATGGCATTGACCTTGGCAATAACATTTTAAAGGTGACACCAAAAGCACAGTTAAAAAGGAAACACAAATGAGTGGGAATACATCAAATTAGAAGTTTGTTCACAGCAAAGGAAATAATAAAAAAAATTAAAAGACAACCTATGAAATAAGAGAAAATATTCTCAAACCATATATCCAGTAAAGATTAATATCCAAAATATACAGGGACTCATACAACTCAACAGGAATGAAACAAATTTTGTCCCCCTCCCAACAAAAAAAAACAGGCAAAGAAACTGAATAGACATTTTTCCAAAGAAGACATATAAATGACCAATAAGTATATTAAAAGATGCTCAACATCTCTGATTATCAGGAAAATGTAATAGAAACCAAAACAAGGTATCACTTCTGTGGGCTATTATTAAAATGTCAAACAATAACCAGTGTTGGCCAAGGATGCAGAGAAAAGGGAACCCTTATATATTGTCGATGGGAATGTAAATTGGCAAAACTATTATGGAGAAGAGTGTAAAGTTTCCTCAAAAAATTAAAAATCGAAATAGCGTATGATCTAGCAATCCCATTGCTGTGTATAAATCCAAAGTGAATGAAATCTGTATGTTGAAGAGGTATCTGCACTCTCATGCTCATTGCAGCATTATTCACAGTAGTCAAGATACGAAAATAAGGTAAGTGTCCATAGACACACACACACACACACACACACACACGAGGAATATTATTCAGCTTTGAAAAATAAGTAAATCATCTCATTTAATCTTAGTTACAACTCTAAGTAGGCTATTACCATTTTCAGGTTTAAAAGATGAAACTCAGAAAAGTTAAGTGAACTCCAATAGTCAAGTAGCCAGTAATTTGAACCTGAATCCTAATCTGATTGGCAGCAAAGCTCACACGGTCTCCACAATGCAGATGTGTCTCCAGTTTTCTTTCCCGCACAATGGATGAGGCTCTTCCACAGCATCCCTCTGCTGTCATACCACTAACACCAGAGCTAACGGTTTGTCACGAAAGGCTGAATTCTACACAATGTTTCCCCTTGGGCTGGAACAGATTCACACTCTTTGCAACTTCCACTCATTGGTACTAATGGAGTCTTCTAAAATAACACCCAGCAATGGCCATTTCTAGATTGAAAAATAGCAATTTTGTAGCTCTTCGGTTTTCACTAGGAGATTCCTTGACCCCTCTAATCATTAGTTCAATGTTCCTTTAAATGTGAAGGCTATAAAGGGAACATTCTGTGTTTTGCATAGAGAAACGTGCCCATTTACTTTTCAATCATTCCCTGAGTAAAGCATTCATATTTAAAAGTTTCACTATAAGATTCATAAAACAAATTCTCTACCACTTAAGACTCCTCTGTTTATAATTATTTGCATTTCCCAATTGCCGAAGAAATGATATAAACTACAGCAAAAAATTGGCATTTCACTGACACACAGTGGACAATAAAATGACATAATTATGTCCAACATGCATGAATATTTTAGAACTATGCCCAGAGAATGTTAAATAAATCTCTTAACATTCTGCAACTGCAGCATGCTTTTGGTTTTTCTCTTTCATTCTACTTTGCACTCAGTGGCTTTTTAAGGGAATTTTGTCACTAGAATCATGAGGACCATTCCTTATATTTAGTCATCTATTCTGTTTCTGTTGTTCTCTAAGGGGCTTAATGTATTTATCTGTTTTACTCTCATAGATTATTTATTAAACACATTTCTAACTTGTGAATTTTAAAACTCACAATTTTGCTTTTTCCCACTTGGAGAAAGCAAAGTTATTGTTTGAGGGGTATACACAAATAGAAGAACTTTTTAAAAACATTCTTATGTTCATTGTTTACCACATGACCATTGTCACTTAAGAGGCATGTGTATACCTCCAGCTGTTTTGCAGAGTGATTGGCATGTAGAAGACTCTCCATAAACATCTGGTGACTAAACCAATTATGGGAATTCCAATCTGCTATAGGAAAGAACCTTGTATGATGGAAAGGACGGGGCATGGGCATGAAGCTTTGGATTCCTAAGATCCCATAAGTTTCAAAAGAATGGAACTTTGGCACTATAAGTTCACCCAATGGCTATCTGGGTTGCCTTTCAAATACAATTTTAAAAATTTGGCAATGTTTACAGATCTGGCATAAACTGGTCTCCATCTATGTCTTCACCTCAACCACTCTCATACTAGTTTCTGCTACACGATGCCCACTGGCCTCATTTCAAGTTTATAAATGAGTCGAGTGTGTGGGCACAAGAGCCTTGTCAGGCTGCCCTCTCTGCTGGAAGGCTCTTTGCCCTCACTTGGCTAACCTCCTGACTCCAGTGTGATTTTCCTAGATAGGCCTCCCCTGTGTATGCACAGCACAAGACCAAGCACAGTGGGTCCTCAGTAGCAAAGGGATGAAGTGCTAAATGTCCATTATTAAATATACCATCCTTAATGTGTGTCGTTTTTACTTGACTGAGAGAAAATAAGACACACTGTTGATGAAGTTTTATATTAAGGTTAAATCCTACAAAAGATCTTAGCTTGTTTTAATGATTATTGTTGAGTGTATTCACACAGAACCTTTATGTGAAAAGGAGCTAACTTTTCCTTTTTTGAAATTTTAGGGTAGCAAAGAAGATTTGGATACATGTCAACAAGCATGAAAATGTATGATCCCTCATCCAAAATACCTAGGGAACAAGAAGTTTCATAACTATGTTCATATCTAGCTGTGTCTGGTGCTTGGAACGGCACCATGAGGTGAGCAAGTCTTATGCCCTTGTCCCACTGAAGAGTTGCAAAAACAAAGGAGTAAAGAAATGGGTTATGGAGGAGCCAGATAAGATGCAATTCTGCTCAATTTCTGGTCCCCAAGTTTTTTTTTTTTAATTATTATTATACTTGTAAATCATTTAAGAAGAAGGACACTTCCAGTTGCCTATAGCAACCAGGAAGAAGGTAATTGTTGCTTTCATCCTATCTTCATGATGGAAATGACCCTCATCTCAATATATGGCTATCAGCCCAGGGTTCAGGTTCAGGTGATGCATCATTTTGATCAACCAGAAGAGCCCTACCTTACACTGTAAAGTGAAGGCCATTTTATCATTGTAGGAAAAGTATATCTTGGAGTTAGGTAATGTGAATTCATGCCCATGATCAAGCCAGAATAGGCAGGATATGCTGAGTGATAATCCTCAAACTTCGGAGGCTGAAGGCAACAGAAGTTAATCTCCTCCCCAGACCACATGTCCATTGCAGATCAGCAGGGTGCTCTGCTCATTACGGTTAATGAGGGACCCTGGCTGGGGAGGGCACACCCCTACATACGCTTCCAGGATTACCACAGCATGGCAGAGTTTCACCCTGACAATCTAATGCTTCCTCCTAAAAATGACACACAGCATGTCTGTTCATATTTTTTGGTCAAATCCAGTCACATGACGATGCTTAACTTAAAAAAAAAAAAAGATTGAAAAGTATGACTTTTCTTCATGTATCAAGAAAAGAGAAAATCTGGAATATTTTTGAACAGCCCTGAGAGCTATGGCAGCATGATTTTTCTGGTGGCGAACATTTCTTTATTTCTTTTTCCTACTTGTAAAACAAATTCGTTCTCACACCAGGAGTGACAACTTAAAAGCTTAACTCAAGAGACAGCTCATCCAGTCAGTGTGGCCAGCTTGAAGTCCAGATCCTAGAGTGGCTTCCTGTTGCTACCTCATCATAACCAGAGGTAAGTTCCTTTGGGTTCAGAAACCTGAACTAAAAAACCGAGCTGAAAAGACATCCTATAAACCAGTATATGATAGAAGAAGTTGCACAAGATTACCACGATAAATGCTCCCAACTGTAAACAGAGGAGACACAATTTTTGGTTTATAGCAATTCTGAAATCCTATGGAGAGATGTAACGAGGTCCCTCCAGGAGTGGAAATGTTCTCATATTAGTGTCCCATTCTGTTCTGTTGGGTGTGGTTCTGAATTTTTTTGTTTTCTGTAGCCCATAGTCCTGTCCTCTAGGGTGCTTTAGACTTCCATTAATATCTTGGTCACATCAAATGTTGGCATCAGAGAATATGCCCTAGTCGGTAGCTGAATATTGTTTTCAGCCTCTTCCCTGCTGAGGAGTTTGAGAGCCTTAGTGTTATTTTAAATCTCAAATAGTCACAAACTGTTTGTGATTTATTTGTAGTGCCACTAACTTAAAATGTTAGTAGGCTTTCATAGCTCTTTGAATCTAGTCATCTCAGTGTGCGAATACCACCCTCACTGTTCTTTTCTAGATATATTTCTTATTTTTGCTCAATTTTTGTTTGCTTGCCTCCTCCCCCCAGACCCCTTGCAACCTAAATTACAGCAGCTTCAATGTATAAGGCTTCCATGGGCAAGCCAAGATTTCAGTCCTTTATTCCCTGAGCCATTTTGTGCAATTGAATGCATTTATTGGATACCAAGCTCTTAATTATACCTTTTCTCTGAAACACCTAATTGACTCAGAAATTTTAACAGTGGTTGTGATGGCCATTCCTTTCATTTGATCCTTGCTGCGAGTCTAGGTTTTCTTTGGTTTTTGTTAAATACGATGATATTCTCAATGATATCTTTTTATAGATTGGGTTTGAAAAATAGTCTCCTCCTTCAGTCCTATAAATTACTGAACTTCTTGACTCTTTATTTCCTTCTACTTCCAATCAGCTCTTTTCTAAACTCATTCTTTTCTTGTAGTATATTGACAAGTGTTGCCAAAAACATCTATATGTGACAAACCACATTAGAATAATGATAAGGCTAACAATAATAACAGCAGACCTTAAACCTCAGAGTTTTAACACGGGTCTGATGCAGGTCAGTGGAGGTTCTGTACTCATTGTAGTCTCTTGGGCCCAGGTGATTAGAGACACCACCTAGACCTAGCCTTCCACAGTCACTGCAGAAATGGGAGAAGACCCTAACAAAGGATGTGCCGTCTTGTAATAGCTTCAAGCCAGGGAAAATACAGAATGCGTCTGTTCACATTTAGTTAACACATTCCACGATGCCGTGCAAATTCACATATGTGAGGAAATACAATAAGATGTGGGTCCCAGAAGGTGTACCAGACATATTTAGTGACCAGCCCTAAAAACCACAACACCCTATGCAGCTTGGAGGATATTCTAAAATGTCCCTCTCCCTCTTTTCTTGGTTCCTTTTTCTTTCTTTTTTTTTTCTTTTTCCTTTTTTTTTTCTTTGCCTCAATATACCAAGCAAAGACATTCAATTTAGAGAGTCATCATACTCTTCACTAAATAAGTAGATATTTTTATGCCTATAAGCATAAAATATTATGTTATGATAATATGTAAATGTTTGTTTAAATACTGAGCAACTGTTTGATTGTTCAGGTGAAGTGGAAAGTGAACAAGCCATACGCCACTGGTGGTAACTGAAAAGAAACACAGCTACACTGAGTTAGCATCATACAATGAGAGGTGTCTGCTTCTTTGCCTCTGGGGCAGCTTGACACTCTGGAATGCTTTTGCCAGGCTGAACTGCTGCAAAGGCTGAGACCTGCTGATGGGAGTTATTCTTTTACAGACTGAGGGAAGGTGACCCAGCATCTTTAGGGATGTAGTGACTGATGAGGAAAGTTTTCTACATATTGTCCACTCTGTTGGAATGTATTAGTTCTCCTTTTGTTCAGGTGAGACTGTGTGGGCTTTGACCACTAGCTAGAAGTCTTTTCTCTACTCCCACCCCAAACTTTGGGGTCTGTGGACAATGAGGTTTGGTAAGTAAAAGTGATAAATTGTGCATCCTGTCACAAGGCAGAATATAAAATGAAGATGCTGACACAGATCTATAACTATGGCTGTGACCTGAATAATGCTTCTTGGGCATGACATTGGTAGTTATGTGACCTTGAATATACTATTAAATCACCCCATGATTCTGTATCTCCATCTTTAAGATAGTACCATCAATTACATATATCTCATAGAGGCTTTATGAAGATATTTATGAGGCACTAATTGTGTCAATTACTAAACATATATTAAAAATTATCATCGATTTCAATAGCAATACTAATACTGTTTTCTGTTGGCCTTGCAGATCCACAAGGGAAATTCTTATGGGTAGATGGAAGGAGAAATTAACATCACCCCTCAAATTATTCCACAACCTCCATTTACAAATCCTCAAAAACCATATCTAGGATCAAAAATTTTAGGGAGGATGCCTTTGCTTGCACAGAATGCTAGAATTTACCTTTACACTGCTAGTAAGTGGTGATATCCATTTCTTTTGGTCCAAATTCTAACATAAATATTTAGTACATAGAAAGATTTCCTGAAAAAGATGGATGGTCATTACAACATAGAAGAGATTCTTGGAGGAGGTATTCTAGCTCTGGATAAAGTTGGTTATAGCCACCTACCCAAAATGGTTTAAGCTGAAGCTTTCCTGGAAACAAAGTGAGTAAATCATCAACCCCCAGATCCTAGCACAGATGTTGCATCTGATTCAAAACTTTCCATGATTTAAAATTATCACATCCTTATTTATCAAGTAAGTAATGTAGTAAACTAGTGGTTTGGTGCAATGCAGCTATGTCAGACTACCTAATCTCATATGACTATCCTGGCAGTCACCAGCTGTAAGACCTTGGACATATTACTAAATCTCTTCTTCTGTATTTTCTCATCTGCACCATCTAGCATCACATTACATGCCTCATAGGGTGGTTGTAATAATTAAATGCTATTTTACATGTAAAATACTTAGAACAATAGCTGACAGATGGCATACATTTAATAATTATTAACTACTTTTAATAAGATAGCACATTCAATAGAATATACTTTATGTGCCTATATATCTGCTTTCTATATTTAGACTGTGAACAACTTGGCATTGGAGAAAGGTGTCATTCAGCACTGTTACAAAATAATACTGCTAATAATGATAATTAGCATCCATTGAACACATATCACACCCTAAGCCTTTTTAAGGTGATTTATATACATTATCTTGGTTAACCTTGTTTTACTCCTGAAGAAATTGAAGCTTAGGTAGTTTAAGAATTTTGTTTGGATGAGAAGGCAAGGTGCTCGCTGGTGAAGTTAGGTCTGTTTGGTTGTAAATTCATTTCTCTTAACCACTAGGCTAGATTATTTCACAGCATACTTTACTGCCTCTTTGAATTCTCAGCCCCCTGCAGCATGTTACACTTCCTGAACATTTCATAAATGTTTGTAGAATTAAATGGGCTCTTAGTTTTTGGGAATGGTGATTAAATATGATTGCTTAAAATTAAATTACTTGGCTACACTGAGAATATTTTAAAGAGTTCTTCCTGTACTCGCCTCTCATTCTGTATTTCTTGTTATTTTTGTTTTTCTGAAATTTAATTCTGACACTGTCTGTTCTCTCTTTAAAATCTTACATAGCTCTCCACTTATTACCAGATTAAAAAAACAATCTTTTTAGTTTTGAGTATTAGTTTTTCATAGTCTTTGTCCCTCTTATTTTAGGTTGACAACAAGCAGCTTGAAGAGAGTAACATTAATATGCATTCAACACCAGTCCCTGCTTGCAGCTAGTTAAATAAATTGTCTCATTTGATTCTCAAACACCTCATCTCTAGCCCAGGGCCTAGATGTTAGCATTATTTCTGTTTTATGGATGGAGCAACTGAGGCACGGAGATGTGGATTAATTTGACAAGGTCACATAGCTATAAGTGGTAAAGATTTTAACTCAGGGAATTTGGCTTTAGAGTCTGCAAACAGAACAGTAAGCAACATTGTACAGCATGGGATGGGAACCAATTCTTAACTAAGAAGTCAGAAAAACGTTCTTGAAGAAGTATGTTTTAAGAAAACTCTGTCGTGAGTAGGCATTCCTTAGACAGAGAAGACAGGGAATAGAATTTTCATTAGAGAGAACCGCATTTTTGAAGGCCTGAGAGACAGAGAACAGAAAAAGCTAGAAAGAGAGAGAGAGAGAGAGAGAGAGAGAGAGAGAGAGAGAGAGAGAGAGAGAGAGAGAACACCTCTGTAGAGATCGTATAATCTATTTTAGGGATAATGAGAAGACACTGAGTTTTAAAGTAGAGAAGTGAATGACATGCTGAGATTTGCAATTTTTGCAACAACTTAAACTGGTTAGAGAGAGTCTACAAAGAGAGAAAGCCTGAAGGCAGAGAAAGCAACTAGAAATGTGTTAAAGGTGTCCAATCTGATGTCCAGTAGTGAGAGTGGTTATGGAAAATCATAGCAATTTTAGTGATATTTACAAAGCACACTGATAAGACTGAATGTAGTAAGAACGAATATATTAATAGGATTCAAGATGACTATGTTTTCTTATTTTTACCTAAGCAACTACTTATTGGGATGGTGATCAGGTTGAGGTGGGAGGTGGAAGTATGATGTGGAATAAATGCAGTTTTCGACAAGTTGAGTGTGGGGAATGCCCAAAATGTCCATATGGAGAAATCTAGCAAGTATCTATTCAGCAGCCTCCCTCCCTCTATGAGAACAGGTTTCTTGTTTAACTCACAATGGATATTCAGGTCCTAGAGGAGGAGTTACGTCAGTCAGGTAAGCCCCAGAAGTCTCAGTGGCTTTCACCAATAAAGGTTTGTGTTATGTTCACCCACGTGCTCCATGTGGATGAGGGGGGCTCTGCTCTCTGTATCCACAGCAGGATCTAGACTGATGGAAGCTCCATCAGAACACAGATGCCCCTGACCGCTAAGCCAGTGAAAAGGGAGAAGGTGACTCAGACCCCATATATTAACATTTGCACCTGCAAGTGGTACAACATTTCATTTACCAAGGCAGGTCATACTGCCACACCTAACTTTGAGAGACAGAGAAGAGCTGTCTTTGCTTAATATTGTATCACTTGTTTATCAGAACTAATGATAGACCTCAGTAAACAATCTTAGTCAATATTAACATATATTATATTAAGTCAATATTAAGTTGAATTAGTAAATATGAATATATTTACATTGATGCCTGGAGTTCAGAGGGGCAATCTGAGGTACAGAGATCCTTAAGGCTCTGCTGAAATATTATCTCTCCGTTATACACTTTGCTCACCCTGCATCACAAAGTCTTCCCAGATTTAGCTCATGTGACCCCTTAATGTCCACGAGCTATAGTGTTATATTTATGCTAACCTCAGTATGCATAATCATATGCTTTCACTCGTGATTTTGTTATTTGACTATAAGATCTGTGAAAACAAGGTCTTTACGCAGGCATCACCCTACCCCAAGGCTTTAGAACAAGAGTTAACTCATTGAAATTACCCAATACTCATTTGTTTTTTTTTTTAAATTGAAGTTTCTTTTTTTTTTTTTAAATCTTTCTCTAATATTTCTCCCTTGGTCACAAGGTATAGTACACATGCATAGGGAAAATACAGACAATATTCTAACTATCTCAGTGGGCCATCAAAATAGACTGCTAAATTCATATTGCATTTAAGTGGAAACCCACTGTGATAGTACACAAAGCACAAAGAGGTTGTTGTGTATTTTTTTTTTTTACTTGAAGAAATAATCTGAGTCATCTCTCTCTGTATCTTTCCAACACATCAGGCTCTATAATCTCCTGGCCGCCACTTCACCCCTTGTGCCTTCCAGGTTTGGCTCCCTTTCTGACATCCCTTATATTGCTGTTCCACTGAGACAGAAAGACACAAATCCAGTTCTAGCAGAAAGCACAGATATGGAACCAGAGAAACATTTTGGTTAAGCAGATTGAGTGTTGCATGGCTTGGGACTTGTGAATGCATCTGCTCAACCAGGCTTTTTGTTGAATTAAAATTTACTGAAGCCAGGTCAGCAAAATATGGTGATGCCAGGCCTTTCACAGCAATGGGGAAACTGAACTGCTAAACAAAAGGCTTCATTAGATGGGCTCTGTTGAAAGGCTTTTTTTCCTGCATATATATATATATATATACACACACACACACATATATGTATATATATAATTTAGATATACTTAGTATCAGTAATAATATTTCAGTGTTGGTGAGTCAAAACTGGTCAATAGCAACTATTACCTAGTAATAATAGGTACCACTTAATCAACTGCTTACTATGCCTCAGGCATCACTCTAAGTTTTAAAATACAGCCTTATCCCTGAACTTGCCTGTTTCCCATTGCGGAGGAATCTCTACTCCAGTGACACTTCTGGCTTGTCACAGCAACATGTATTCTAAGGCTCTCTCACAGAGTACAAGTGAGTCATCGACTGGTGGGTGACAGACATCAGTCTTTGTTTCAGTCTTTATGTAGAGATAGTTTATTAGAAGTTAGTAAATACCAGGAATTTACTCTCTTCCTTACCTTTCCCTCAGTGTTTCGGGAACTGGTTGTGGATCACTTTCTACTCTGCCTGAGGCCTTTATTTGCCCTTTTGATGCTATTCCAAGGCATAGGGAATATAACAATGGGCTTAACAAGTCTATTTAGCATCACACTAAACTAAACCCATTATTCAACAACTTTAAAAGTAGTTTGACTGCAAACCAATGAACTCCAAGATCTATTTATATACCTTTTGTGAGATTTAAGACAGATCTTCTCAAAATCTATATTTACATAAATATAGATTCATAGATATATATATTGTACACTATATATGTATTTTATATACTATATATTCTATATACATATATACACAAACATGTGCAAATTCATATACACACACATCTTAAAGTAATTATGGAGACTCAAAGATGTATGTGTTTGTGTATGTCTATATCTGTTACATATACATTATATATAGGTTATATCATGAATATATATAATCATCAGATGCAATAACTTTAAGAGGTATATATTGTTATCGTTTTGCAAATGCCACTGCTGAAGCTAACTAAGGCAGCTGAAGGATCTTTCCTGTAATTGTGCAGCCATTCAGCTAACATTGAAAACCAAGTTTATCTTTAATTCAAACTTATGCTCATAACCAAACAATTCACTTTTTAAAAATTATGCAGCAACCTTTAGAAGCCTGGCTGGAGTTTTTATGGATATGGGAAATTAATCTAAATTCTGATTCTGTTTCTTACTATCTATACATCTTACAAAGCATGAAAACTTGGGCATGTATTAGCATAGAAGGAAACAAAGAGAAAAATAAAACCACCATGTAGATCCTAAGAGGTTTAGTTTAATAGAATACAGAGTTTAGGATGGGTGGAGATACAGGTACCCCAGAAAAAGTGGCAGGGCACAAGACTGGGAACTAAGGCTATGACTTGACTAAGAAATGTTTAGAATTCCATGCAAAGAATTTTAGACATTGTATTTCCTTGTTAGCAGGAATAATAACAAAACAAATACTATTCATTGAACATTATTTGTCAAGGACTCTGTTAGGTTTCTTACACATTATCTCTAATTTTTAAATCAACCCTGAAATATACCTGTAACTATTCTCAAATTATTGGTGGAGAACCTGAAAATCAGGAATTTAGAACTTTTCTAGGAGTTTTAATGAAGATCTGAGATCAATCCTATCTTACTTTGAGAGAATGAGATGACTTTGTGGAAAATGAGACATTTGAGGTCAACCTTGAACAACTGGAAGTATTTGAACATCAGAATATGAGAAGACATAATTCCAGACTAAGGGAATAACCTAAAAAGAAACATGGAAATGGAAAATTAATGAGGCACCTAAGACTTTGGAGAGAGCAACAACCTAATATGTAACCCTGAAATTTCTTTGTAAGGTGAACCGCAAAATGAAAACTTGATCAAACATATTCTTCTGGGTCCACATGCATTTCTTTATTCCATCTTGAGGTATAAGGCTCCATGGAGGAATTTAAACAAGGCTTCCTATTACTGAATTGGATGAGCATCTTTACAAACAGCTGTATCTTTATCAAAAGTCAACATAATATTAATTTCTCACTGGTCTTGGGAACTCATGTAAAATGTATGGGCTGTTTTTTAATTTTCTCTAGTGCAGGTGGCATGCTGTGTTGGGGGTGGGCGTGTGGAAGAGGAGGAAGTTTGTAGCAGAATCAGTTAAGTCACGCAGACCCATGCATGGAATGACCTTGCTTGTGTGCCAAACTTCAGGCGGAACAATAATGAGAAGGTAGCTGAACTAATCAATTTGGAACAGGGCCCATTCCCTCCATCACTTGGGCCACTTAGAATGCAGGCGATAATCCTGAGCTTTTCCTCAAGCTTGCCCTTTGAACACAAACACAATGCCTTCTCTTACATAACTCAACAGAAAAAATAGACTTGCCATCTAAAATAGAAGCAGAATTAGTGTCCATGGTAATGTAACTATTTTGTTGTTGTTGCTGTTACCCTTTCTCTCCTTCAACTTTACCCCTTTTCAAAACTCATGGAAGATTTAGTGCATCTTAATAAACCTAACTCCCTACCCTAAATGGTCAGCAGAAACCAAGATTATTCTATGTGACCTTCTAACAGAACCTGCATATGATCTCTCTGAACATGGGCAAAATTTCCCTGAACCTCAACACACTCATCTCTGAAATGGAGATGAAACAGAGTTTTCTGCGCAGATTGAAAGGGGAAATGTGTATAAAGCATTTACCAAATTATTTATGACTGATCTGTTTTTGAAACATAACTTTAGCACTAACTTGCTAATCTTAAGTAAATTTTCTAATCTTTCTCAGCCTTGATTTTGCCTTTTATAAAATAACAATAGTTATATCAATCTTGTGAAATTGCTGTGTATATTAACTGACATGATATTTGTGATATAAAAATTTTGTCAATTGTTACTCGTCTCTGTCATTTCCAAAGCTCTTTAAAGAGTACATGTTACTTGTGTAGTATTGGGATATGAAGGACTGAAAAGAATAACTCAATAATCCCAAATTAAATTCTAAAATCTATAGTCTGGAGGTTTCTTTAATATATGCTGTTATATTTCTCATGTAGATGAATGTATTTTTTTTCACTCCCATGGGTGCTTTTGTCATTGGCTCCATTAACACAAGCCCAGGAGATCCTGCCTCTCTGGAATTGCTGGAACCAGCAGATTTAAGAGGTTGCTCATCTCTTATATTTAGATGCTACCAAGTGGTTCTGGTCACTGGCATTGCTCAGCCATGCCCAGAGAGCTACTGCAAAGAGCATGATTATTCCCAAGATCTGCTAGGAATATGAATTAGATTAAAAATAGAGAAGCTTCTCTGCTTAGGGACTTTCAAACCTTGACATTTCTAGATAGGGACAAAGTTTTGCATCAGAGTTAAATTACAGAACGCCTCCGTCCACCATTAACAGTGGAAGTGTTAGCCTACGTAGTGTCAAATAGAGCTATGAATAAAAGAATGTTATCACAGCTTTTTAGAACGTAACACAGCCTTTGATAGAGGAGTTTCAGCACTTGTACATTCACTGGAAACACACATACATGTGTACACATTTTCTGGATTTTTGTCAGGATAGTCATCTCTCAATCATAAATAAAATGACAATAGTGTGCTTTTATAGTTTTCATTTTTTCTGGACTATTTCTGAGCAAATGTTTGGAAGACTGACAACCTTTAAGAGACTGATATGCCCCTAAACACTAACACAGTAAGAAGTGATGGGACAAACATATCACCATGTGATATGTCAATTAATGGTCAATTAATGAGAAATTAACCAGAACACATTGAACTTCTACCAGGCTACTCTGGTTTCGATTACATGTCAGGTTCTTTCCACACTTATTCTATATGATCCTCACAACAACTTCATGAGGTCAGTATCTTTTGGGCCATCTTCTAAATGATGATTCAGACACTTGAACCTTAGGTTAATGATGATTTGACTCTTTAGGAGCTGTTGGCCAATCATAGCAATGCAATATACACCACATCATTTTCTAAGAATGTTAAGTTCTGCTAATTAGAGGATCTTTGTTTAGCTGAACAATTGTGATGACTTAGGATAAGCACTATTGGAAATAGGAGCTAGTTCAGAGTTGGATTATTGTGTCTAATAAAGGAAAGAATAATTTGAAATCCATAGAGAAAAATACTTGACAGAAGAGCTCTAAGACCATTAGAATGGTCTTTTCTTGCATTATAAAGAGAGAAAATGAAACTCCAATGACAACAAGAGTGGGAAGGAACTTCAGAGAAGTTATATTTTTACACGGAGGTATTTTTAAGTTGTTTGCTTAGAGATGTGTGATGTAATCTCCCCGTTCATTTTTCCTATGGCATTTTTAGTAAAATATGTGTCATTGTTCACCAAAGCTCTGGTACAAGTTAATTAGTCATATGATTTCAAAGAGGGTCAGATTTCAGTACCATTGTGATGCAAGATAAAACAGCATTTCCTCGAAACATGCAACAATAAAACAACACTGGTAGTTATGGAGCTAGAGTTCTCAGGGAAGAACTAATGTGTGTGTCGGGGGTTGGGGGGCAGGGGGCATATTCTCAAAGTCTAGCATGTGGTTAAAAAATAAAATTCTCAAAATGTTTAATAAACTTAAACCAATGAAAAGAAAAGAAAACCTGTAGAATTTGAGGGAAATTAAATGTTTACCTCAAGGAGAAAGAGGATGTTATTTAAAGAAACTGGAATTCTTGTTGTCTTCATCAGTGAAATGGGATTCTTGAAAGATACACTGTCAAAAGCTCCATTCAGTTTTTACATCTTCTGTTGGTATAGATACCTCAGTTTGTCTTCAGACACAGGCGAGGCCACAGATCTTGGGGTCTTTTCCAAGGTGTTAAACAAGACACCAAAATGTCCTACTTTGCAGGAGACCCTATGCTCAATACTTCTATTATAGTATGAGTCAGAATTCTCAGATCAGCTCATTGGTCCCTACAACTACTACCAACTATTGAACAGAAGGACCCAGCTTTACTCTTTGATATCAGTATCAAGAGACAAACTATATGCCTTTAACTTTCTACTATGTCTCTTCTTGGTTTTCAGCAATGGTGCCATAGTATAGGAAGACCCGTGAGAAAAGCTTTGGCATGAGACATATTACCCAAAGTTCTGCTTGAAGATAAAGTTCATTTTAATCAACTGCACTTTTCTCCAAAACAGTCATTCAACAAATATACTTGATCTAGGACCTATGCAAGATGCCTGAACTATAAAAAAGAGGAGATAAATATTATTTTTATTTTTTGCTTTGCTGTTGCTTAATTCTAGTGGGAGAGAGAGGCAAGAAATCAAATAATTGCAATTCATTGCACAGGGAAGTAATGTGATGGGTGAGTGCAAGATGGTATGGCACTGTAGGGAAGAGTCACCTTGCCCAGACTTAGGAATAAGAGTGTCCTTGCCTGAGGATATGACATCAAAGTAGAGACTTAAAAGGTGAGCATGACTTAGCCAGACATAGAAAGCAGAGAAAATACTCCCAAACAGAGAAATCATCTCCTAGTGGTCTAAATGGAAATGGCACCTTTGGGTATTTAGGAAAACAAGAGGAAGTCAGCTTGATAGCCCATGAGCCAGTGAGAAGTACTGAAAGATGAAACTAGAGAAGTGACCAGTGTCTAGTTTCTGGGAGAAACTTTAAGATTTGGGACTCTATCCTACAGTCAATTGGGAATCATTAAAGGGCAGTCATTGAAGGGTTTAAACAAAGGGAGACAGTAATCAAATATTCATTTTTAAAAGCTTACCATTGCTAATATTTGGAAAATTATTTGATGGTAGCAAGAGTGGAAGTGGTGAGATAGGAGATAAGGATACATGGACCAGAGTGGTGGCCATGGAGATGGAGACAGATAGACTTTAGGTATACAGAGAAGTATATTCTGTAAGAGATTAAGTCATTTTAATTATTGTCTTGATAATATTTTCCCCATCTCTTCTGTATTTCCTGGATTGTGTTGCTTAAAACAATTGCCAGGATACTATCCAATGGGGAGATGATATTTGCTAATGATTTCTCAATGTCAAATATTATATACCTCTTTTTTCTAATAATAGTCTAATAAAAGTGCTGATATCTTCAGCCATTCCTTCATTTCTTTATGCAAACATACATTTATTGAGTACCTACTATGTGCTAGGCACTAATCTAGATCTAGGAGAACTAATAGTGAAGTGACAAAGGCATTGTTCTCATGAGGCTTACTGTCCATTAGTATTTAAGATAAGAGCAAAGTAAATATTAATAAAATATTAATAAATGAATAAAAATACGATCTCAGATAGTTTTAGTTGCTATGACACAGTGTGGTAAGGTAGAGAATGATTAGAAGTGGCTATTCACATTAGGGGATCCCTCAGAGAGTTGATGTCTGAACTGAGTTCTGAGAGACTCTAGCAAATATCTGGGTGAAAGATGTCATAGGAAAGGGAGCAGCAAGAGTAAGCCCTTAAAGTAAGACATCTCCCAGACCATCCTATTTAATTTCACAACCTAGCTCTTTTTTCCATTCAATCCTAACTCCATCTGCAGGACCTTACTTTTACTCTTTCCATTATATAAAGAGATTTTCACTTTCTAGCATGCTATCTGCTTTACATTTTCTTTAAAATTTTTTTTTATTTCAGTATATTACAGGGGTATAAATGTTTAGGTTACATATATTGCCTTTACCCCACCTGAGTCAGAGCTTCAAGCATATCCATCCCCCAGATAATGCACACTGCACCCATTAGGTTTGTATATATCCATCCCCTCCTCCCCCCTCCCATCCAACCAACACACAATGAATGTTATTGCTATACGTGCACTTATGTGTTGAACAATTAATACCAATTTGATGACCAGTACATGTGGTGCTTGTTTTTCCATTCTTGTGATATTTCACTTAGTAGAATGGGCTGCAGCTCTATATGATAAGAACACTTCACAAAATAGGCATAGACGGGACTTACCTAAAAATTATGCAAGCCATATATGACAAACCTACAGCTAACATCATACTCAATGGGGAAAAACTGAAAGCATTCTCACTTAGAACTGGAACCAGAAAAGGTTGCCCTCTAACACTGCCTCCATTCAACTTAGTGCTGGAAGTCCTAGCCAAAACAATCAGACCAAAGAAGGAAATCAAGGGCATTCAAATGGGGGGGGGGCAGAAGAGGTCAAACTATCACTCTTTGCTGATGATATGATCTTATATCTAGAAATCCCAAAGATTCTGCCATGAGACTACTGGAATTGATAAACAAATTCAGCAAAGTCTCAAGTTACAAAATCAATGTACAGAAACCAGTAACTTTCCTATATGCCAACAACAACAAACTGAGAACCAAATCAAAGACTCAATACCCTTCACAATAGCAACAAAGAAGATAAAGTACCTAGGAATATATTTAACTAAGGAGATAAAAGACCTCTACAGGGAGAAATACAAAACACTGAGGAAGGAAATAGCAGAGGACATAAACAGGTGGAAAACCATGGCATGCTCATGGGTCAGCAAAATCAACATTGTTAAAATGTCTGTACATTTTCATCTTCTTTATTGTTTCTCTCTGTCCCCTCCACTAGGATATAAATTCCAGAAGGGCAAGAAGATTTATCTGTCGTATTCACTGGTGCCTAGGAGAGTTGCTAGCAAAAACATGATGCCCAACATGTTTTGTGTTAATGCACAAAAGGGAATAATAAGCAATTAGGAATAGAAAGTGTTCAGGAACAGGAAGATGAGCAATGTGACTGAAATATTGTGAGTATAGGGAAGCAAGATATGCTATGAAATAAAGATGGTAAAAACAAATCCTGCAAAACTGTGTAGATTGTATCAAAGAATCTTGTTTTTATTTTAAATGAGCCCAGCCTCTATGAGAGGGTTTTAAGTGGGAGAACGAGGAGGAGGAATTTACATTTTTAACAGATCACTCTGGGTATTGCATGGAGGATGACTTTTAGGGTGTGGGGAGAGAATAGAAGCAGAGAGATCTTCTAGGGATCAAAGTCTTCAGTGACCCATAAGCCCCTATCCTCAGCCATAATGGATTGCTCAGTGTTCACTCTCCTTCAAGTACAGCTTGTATTAGCTTTATAGTAATACATTATGGGGGATCTGCCAACTTCCTTTCTCCTGGCATGGCCAAAGGTAACAACAGCCTGGAGCTGGGCACAGAGCTAATCTGGTGGAGCATCTTTTATGCCAGGAAAGCATAAACATACTTCAGAGATGCAGCCTTGATTAAAAATACATGGACACTCTGTGGATCTAAGCTGAAGACATATGGCCTTTGATTGCCTGGCATTTTCAATTCATACAAGAACATTATGGTGCTGCATTATGGATGAGAAGACACATTTCACTATCTTAAACAGAGGGTCTATCGTTGGGTTTTTTTTTCCACCCCCTCCTCCATTACCTTTCCCCACCCACTCCTTGCTCAGAGATTGAACTGTTCAATTAAGCCCTCATTAATTGTACTTCCAATTTTGTCATAAGAGTGATTTCCACAGCCTTGGTTGATGCCTTTGTTCATGAAAATTAGGCCTGGCTGTGCCCCAGAGATGAAGTGCCCATGCTGCTAGCTCTCCTTACTGGAAAGTTCTCTTCTATGTCCCCTTCACTATCCTCCTGCTGTAGTTTTATACTCTCACTCCAATCTTGAATAGGTGAATTAACTAATCTTATACAAAGCATCCACTATATGCATTTTTTTACATGTTTTTTGCTTAGGACTCAACAAAATATTCTGCTTCTTTCCTTACTATGAAGGGCAAGGCAGCATGTTGGCTATGAGTACAGACTCCCATGGTAAACAAACAGACACATAAAAAGACATAGATTTGAATCATGTGCTCTATCAAAAACTAGCTGTGAAATTCTGGGTCAAGGAAATGGATAGCTTTGATCCCAAATTCTCTTTTCTGTGACAGGAATACTTTATAGTTCCTGCTTATTAGATAGATACCAGGAGGCCATGCCATGAGGTGATATTGTATAAAGAGCTTAACATAATAGCAGGGACACAGTAACACCCTTAAAAGTTCTGGCTACTATTCCTTCAATATTTCTGTATGTGCGCCATATCCATATATACTTAGTGCTTAATTATCATTTTTAAAAGAATCACTTAAGGGAAGTAATGATTCGTTATTATAGGCATGCCAATTCAGTTACCCCTTCCCTGTGATGGCTTCTCGCATCAGACCAAGTGAAGACAGTATTCCTGTGTCCTTCTCTTGCATGTAGCCCTCATGTATTTTTCAATTTGGCATAGGAGATAATACTACCAGTGTTGAAACCACATTGCCTGGGTTTACATTGGACCAAAATACATTCTGGCTTTGTTTTATGATTTGAACATTTGTGTCCTCCCAAAATTCATATGTTGAAACCTAATCTCTAATGGAATAGTATTAAGAGATGGTGCCTTTGGGAACTGATTAGGTCATGAGGGATGTGCCCCCATAAATGGTATTAGTAACCTTACAAAAGAGGCCTTAGGGAGCTCATTTGTTCCTTCTGTCATGTGAGGACACATAGAAGGCACTATCTATGAATATGACAGTCCTCATTTGACACTAAATCTGCTGGCACCTTGATCTTGGATTTCCCAGCTTCCTGAACTATGAACAGTAAGTTTCTATTATTTGTAAATTACCTAGTGTTAGGTATTTTTATAGCAGCCCAAATGAACTAAGAAACTGTGAGACCTTGCAGAAGTACTATAACCCGTTCGAACTCCAATTTCTTCATTTAGAAAATGAAGATAATAATGCCATTTGCCATATATAGTTGCTATGAAGATTAAATGAATAATACCTATAAACTCTTTGGAACAGAAACCAGATTAATGCAAGTGATCAATAAATATTCATATCATCATTGTCATAATTATTATTTGCTATTTTGCTCTATGAAAGTTTTTATACAGGCTTGAAAATGATTATCGTTCTAAAAGATGCTTGCATTTCTAATATACTTAATATTCTTGGGGTAGCAATAGGTACTTTTTTTTTTTTATCTATGGCGGACTAGGGCAAACTTAGAGTGACATTCCTAGGACTAAGTATTAGCACTGGAAGTCCTATATTTTGGGAAATCTTTCAATCCTGGGAAAGCTGGGGTGGTTAGTTACCCTGACAGGCTGGAAGAGATTAGGGTTTATAACTTGACCTGTCTTACAGAAAAAGTACAGGGCATGGGAGTATGATGGCAATTGGACTTAACTATGGAAGAGATAATAGGTATTTGTTTATCAGGAAAGCCGGGTGTATAAGGGTTATGGTAAGAGAAAGCCATTTACTAAGTGAAACATTGACTGTAGAAACATAAAGAAGATAATCAGATGTATCTAGATAAAGGCAGAGGAAGAAGGAGATCAATGCTTTTGAACATTACGTTTTTACATATGTGAAATTATATCCACATTTTTCTAAATCAATTGAGATAATCAAAAAGAAAATATCAATATTAATTGAGCACATGTTATATGTCAGGCTCTTGCTGGGCACTTCATATCATCTCATTGATTTTTCCTAACAATCCAATGCTGTACCCGTCAGAATACCTATTTTGTAGATTAGAATTTCTGGGGATAGGACCCAAGCTTCAGTTCCTTTTAAAGCTCCCTAAGTAATTCCAATATATACATTCCTAGATTTCTAATTTAATTAATCTGGAGTTAATTACAGATTAACTGTAAATTATCTGTAAATTATCTTACAGCATAAGCATTGGAATTTTAAAAATCTCCCCCCATATAGTAGGTTCAATAGTGTCCCTCCAAAATTCACATAATCCTGGAATCCCAGAAAGTGGCTTTAATGGCTTTACAGATGTTAATGCTGAGATGACATTAGCTGGATTAGGATGGGTCCTAAATCCAATAACCCGTATCTTTATAATAAGAAGAGAGGACAAATGGATACATACACAGGAAAGAAGGAACAGTGGAGGCAGATATTGGAGTCATTTAGCTACAAATCAAAAACAACCAAGGATTTCTAGGAATTAATAGAATCTAGGAAGAGGCAAGTTAGGATTTTTTTCTGGAGTCTTCAAGAGAGAGCATAGCCCTGCCAACAATTTGAATTCAAATTTCTAGCCTTTAGAAGTTTGAAAGAATAAATTTCTGTTGTTTTAAGACACCCGGTTTGTGGTAATTGGTTATGGCAACCATAGGAAACTAATAAATCAGGTAATTGTAATATGCCCCCAAGTTTGAGAAATACTGTTGTACGTGGCTCACCCTGAATCGCATTAAGCATTTTGACTTCTACGTCTCCTTTATGAGGGCATGAACTCCCTCTACAATGTCTCTCATTGCTGCACTCACATAGGGGGAATTCTTATACAATAGCTACATTTTAAAGATTTCATGTGACCCCCCCCCTCATAGGGCAACATGGACATTCACATTTCAGGAATCATGTACCCAATCCAGGTCTGTCCCCATAGATTTGTTCCCCTTTATTTTAAAATATTCCCTCTATGAGAATTCCAAAGAGAAGATTTTCAAAGAGAAAAGCACAATCATTACAGTTGAGAAACTGCTCTTAAAACTTATTAGCTCATGACTCATACTCCTGAAAGGAGCTAATACCTTAATTTCATATTTCTCTGCTCAAATGCAGACCAAGGCGTAAACTGAAATGAAACTTTACACTAATGGCTTCTTAATTATACCCATCTAAAAGCAATTACCTGAGTTTTAGCAGATACAAAGTTAGGGTTGATGGGACCAGCAGATGAGAAATAAGATGAAAGGTCATCTGCAAGAAAGATCAGTGGAGGGGAGATAAAACACAGTGAGGAGACAGAAAAAAAAAATCCAGAGATAAGTAAAGGTTGATAAATTCTGAGCAATAGTTTTGCCTGATTTCTGAAACAAGTTTGCCCCTTTCTCCCCTGTTAGAAATGAGACTAAAGAAGAAATGTTTTATTTCAAGGTAGAAACTGACTAGATATGAGATCTTGATACCTGAGCTACAATTACGTTATGCCATGTTTTGAGCCAAAATTTACTAAATTATAGAACCAGGAATCTAAGGTAAGAGTCAGTGAATAAATACTCTTCATAAGTTATTTGTTAAAGAGAAGCATACATATAGCATGAGCCCAGTTTGCAAAATCACACACAGCGTTCACTGTGTGTGCATATATGTGTGTGCATGTGAATGGAAGAAACTTCAGTAGAATGTCCAATTGTCCTTCTCCAAGTGGGATATTTTGACGGCATTCTACTTTATGCCGTATGCTTTTCTATTTTGTTTAAATTATTTACAATGAGCATATAGTCATTGTGGACAAAAGGGAAAGTCTAAAAATAAAAACTGGATATAAATCAACCAATCTAATAGAAAGAAGTCAAGTTAAATTGCTTGTATTTATCTCCATTAAAAATTGAACTGATTTATTGATTCACTTCTTGGAGCAGGCTTGACACATTTCTCAACGTACTGCAGGGTCTCAAACCGAGACCTGTGGGCCAGAATCCATTCCATGGGGTATATGTTTTATTTGGGTCTGCATAGTCATTAAATATTTTAAAATTTGAATGCTTTTGAATGTTCTCTTCAATTGAATTTACTCCTTCCTTCCTTCTTTCCTTTCCTTTCCTTTCCTTTCCTTTCTCCCTCTCTCTCTCTCTCTCTCTCTCTCTCTCTCTCTCTCTCTCTCTCTCTCTCTCTCACACACACACACACACACACACAAACATACAAAATCCATTTCACCTGCTTCTTTTCACTTGCCTGAGTCTTAAGCGCTTGGGTTTGCAACCCTCTGCAGTAAGATGGAGTCTTGATTCCTATCCTCCTCTCGGGGATTAAAGTCTCTCTCTCTCTCTCTCTCTCTCTCTCTCTCTATATATATATATATATATATATATATATAATGTAGTCTTCAAGAGAGTGATAGGTCTCCACGTCCTCCCCAAGATTTTTCTATTTTTCTCTTATTTGTCAGTCATTTGACCCACCAAAATCACCATTATTTTTAAAAGTTGATATTATTATGTCTTCTCTGTGGCCAGAAACCAGTTATAGATTAAGCATCATAAGCACAATACCAACTTCCAGTTATTGATGTCCACTCAAACACCTGCATGTTTGCAATGCTTCTAGATTTATAGTCAAGAGGAAGCGTTGGTCTCCAGTCAGATAAACCCCATGTCCTATTGCAGCATCTGTATCTGTTTTCATCTTTGTGCCAGAATTCAAGAGACAGGAAACCATTTCTATCGATACCAACAAAATTAAAAACAAAGCTAAAACTAAAGCTAACATATGTTAGTTGTTTCTTATATTCCCTATTTTGTTGCTTTATGAGTGATAATTTATTTTAATTTTCATAACAATCCTCTGTAGCAAGTTTTATTCCTACTTCACAGATGAGGACATTGACATTCATTGAGATAAATAAAATTCTGACAATATCCTGACTTCAAGGGCTAGCAAGTGCTAGCAAGTTAGTGTGATACCAATGTACATACCTTTCCCTAGGTAGATTCCTGAGATGTCAGTGGTATGCTACAGCTGGTTGGCACTGACTTGCAATATCTGATTTGTACACATCCCTTCCCCATTCCTCAGTTTAGGAATGTCATATTGGTAGCCTGAAATTAGCCATGGTGGAAATATTTACACCACGGAAGTTAGCACATGCTAAAAATTGGATTTGGGAAAAGAGGCACTTGTTAAATGTTTATGGACATAGCACTGCTTCTAAACTACAATGGGGTTCCTTTCATTCACTGAGTTTTTTATGAAGGCCCTACTATTTAACAGGCATATTGTTGATACCAGAGACACAAATGGTACTAAGATGGCCCTCAATTTCAGAAATGCACAGATTAGTAAAATTTGACATTGTTCCAGCAAGTGTAACAGCAAGTGTAACAGCGACTGACAGGGAAAGAACCAAGCAGCACACGGAGAGTTGGAGGATCAGCCTTTATTCCGCCAGTAGGCTCAGAGGGGCTCTCAGCCCCACTTCCTTGTTCTCCTCCAGTTTTATACCCTTGGTGGGATTCAAAAAGCATCCAATCAGCAACAAGCTTTAACATCCAATCAGCAACAAGCTTTAACATCCAATCAGCAACAAGCTTTACATCTAATCAGTAGTGAGTTCAGCCATGAGGGCAGGGTGAGGGGGTTTTCCCTATCAACATGAAAGAAAATCAAAGATCACAATATCAAACAAATATCAAAGCAAGAAGTAAAAAGTCACCTTGCTGTACAATAAAAAAAAGTAAGAATTGTGGAATTTTAAAGTAATTACACAAGTAAAATTTTAATAAGAATTATTCATATGGATTCTACTTATTTAACTCTAACTTTTAAATTATATAAAATGTAATTCAAATGGACTTAAGCAATAAATGCCTTTTTATTGTTGCTTTTTTGACTATTTTTGTTGTTGTTTCATGTTATGTACCAAGAAACGTACATAGCTAAGAACTATGCATTAACTTTCCCTTTCAAAACGTTTTTTCCTCCCTAAATAATCAGATCTACTCTTTTAGTTCCATCTTATCTTTTAATTCTCAGAGTAAACGCCATGTCCTTAGAAAGACATTTTGTGATCACCCACACTAAGATATACTTAATAGTTACCTATTCTTATTATGTTATGAATGTTCAATAGTTGTGTTTCTTTCCCACTTCCCCCCAAATATGTTGAAGTTTCAATGCCCAGGGCCTCAGAAAATGACCTTATTTATAAATAATGTGTTTTTGATGTAACAAGTTAAAATGAGGTTGTTAGAGTGGACCTTGATTCAATATGACTGTTGTCATTTCAAAAAGGGAAAATTTGGACACAGAGACAGAGACATACAGAAGGAAGACCATGGGAAGACACAGAGGAATATTCACATGAAGAGGAAGGCAGAAATTATGATGATCAATCTACAACCCAACGATTGCCAGCAAAACACCAGAATCCAGGAGACAGGTGTGGAATAAATTCTCCCTCACAGACCTAGTTAGGAACCAACATAATTGGTATCCACCAGAATAAGACAGTAAATTTCTGTTATTTAAGACACCTAGTTGTTGGTGGTCAAATAGATATATTCTCTCTTTATCTCTCTCCCTTTTCCCTTTCTCTCTCTCTCTCTCATTTTCTTTATCTCCCTTTCTCTTTCCCTCCTTCTCATGAATAACGGTGTTAACTTTGTCCTATATCTGCCTTTTATAGTGGAAACCAAATGGCTCCAGTCATCCCAGATTTTATCAGTCAGGACTGACAGGTATAAGCAAAAGTGGCTAACATTAAAAGAAATACCCTAAAGTTAGAAAGGACGTCACATGAATCTAGGTACAAACAAACATGATAAATATTATCTGCCTGGGACTTCACATATCCACATTTAAATTCAGCAGGAGAGAAAGCCTAGCTAACAAATGAAGGTCTGGAACTGAGTCCTGTTTGCCTTCATTGGCTAGAATTGGGAGTTCATCTCTGACCCCAAAACCCCATTACTGTGGCCAGGAGCAAGGGGTGGGCACAGTTGCTCTAATGGATTGATGCAATGAAGCCTGAGAGTAGAGTCATTGCCACCAAACTCTAAGATTTCTTAGGGAGGGGAAATGGGGAGCTGCAGGCTAACAATACAAAACCAATACTACCCTCCACACTGTCCAAATGTAGAAAGACATTTAGAATTTTTTGAGCCACCAGGCTCCAGCAGCATTATAGAGGCCAAATATTTACTGTGTCTGAACTACTGTATATTCTTTCCTTCTCTTCCAAGTTTCACTCTTTCAGATTCATTACTTTGTTTACTCTGCATAACTCAAATTCAAATTAAACTGACACTTGCATTACTTACTTGGCTTTTTCAAAATGTGATGACTCCATAAATGGATTTAAATGGTTTCAAAGGATTTTCCACACCTCAAAAGCACCCTTTAAAGATGCACCCAGTAAAAATACTGACCCTTTAAAGATACGAACCTCCATTTAATAGGGACGGATTCCCAAATGTGGGTCTTATATATAAACCAACCATTTAAACATGGCTCCATCTATAATTTAGAAAGAGAGAAGGCAGAACGTTCTTTCAAATTTACTGTCTGTTATTGTCGTGGAGGGAGGATTATTCCCTTCACCAATTGGTTTCATGTTTTTAAGTTTTCTTGATTGATGTTCTGGGTAAAAGCTTCAAATGAACAAAATTTCTGCTAAAAGCTGTACTTATGTGATTCTCCCAAACCACTAGCATTTAAAGGCTAGAATGCACTGGTTTCTAGGGTACAGAATAAAAGGATTTAAGAACACAATTAGTAACTTGTTCCAGCAATTAGAGCTAAGTTTAATTACAAACTAACCTCTTGATAGACCATTTGACAGTCAGTGCAAAGTGAGAGAAAGGGATCAGAAAACTGCCAGAAGCTGCAGCAAAAGAACTTTCCCACATATTTATTTTTGCTCACATTATCTCCAGGCCTGGTGTTGCTTTTATGAGAGAAAGGTAACAGATTTTGTTCTTTAAAATGGTTTCTTCTTCTTCTTTTTTTTTTTTTTTTTTTAACTTGGCAACAGGGTTTTATTTTTGCATGCTTTCTCTTCTACCTATCCAAGAGCCAAAATGGGATCCTGGATTTACTGCCCCACTGACACTTGTGGTACCCAATGTGCCCCCTCCCCAGCCCCAGAGACATGTCTTCTTAGAGGGGAGGAGGGCACAAAGTATGCTCAGAGCTTGAAGTATTAAAGCAGAACAGGGCTTAGAGATCATCTAGACCAACTCAAACATATTACAAATGTACACAACGGAGTTCTGGAAAGGATGCAACTGGCCCAAGGTCATGGAATGGGGCTGGAACTATGACCTCATCATGTGCTTCTATAGGATAAATGGAACAGAGACCACCCTTGGGAATAAAGAAAGGGTTTATAGCTCCTGTGCTTGCATTGGAGCAATTTGTTTTCTTCCTGTTAGCATTTCTCAAAATGCAGCCCTCAAAAAGATAAATAGGAAGTTGATTATTCAACACTGCATTTTTTTCCCCTAAGTATCAGGGTTCAGATCCATTTACTGAACATGTTGCACTGATACAGCTCTATGCAGAGCTGTTCTGGCCCTGTGCACAGAGCCAATTACATTAGAGGCAGAACCAAGCTGAGTGGGAGAAAGCATGTGGTTAGAAATTAGGAGAATTGGCACAATGCCTTATTCTGCTATTTTCTAGTCATAAGCAGTGCCTCTCACCTCACTTATTTTACTTTTGTTGACTTCTGACTGGGAACAATAATTTCTTATCCAACAGTGTGTTAATTTAGCAAATGTTATTGAGCACCTACTATGTGCCAGATGCTATACTACTAGGTTCTAGAAATCTGATGCAAATCAAAGGTACTCACAGAGTTTATAATCTGAGAGAGCCTCTGACAAAGTGAATATTTGAGCACAGAGATAAAGAAAGTGAGGGAATGTGTCATGTGACAAGCCAGAAGAAAGGCATTCAAAGCTGAGGCATTAGCCATCGCAAAATTCCTGAGGATGGACACAACAGGCATGCCTGAATGCACAGCACGAAAGCTATGATTTGTACACAAATCAAAGGCTTAGTATATAAAGTAACCATGAAAATGTAAACATCTATGCTAATTATATTTGGTCTCACTCTGATTAATGGGAACCATGTTCTGTTAAGATTTTATTAATATATGAGTGAGTCATAGTTTTCTGAATTTTTCTAAATAAGTGCATAATGCTTTTACAATTTGTATCTTTAAGCAGTGTTAAACATGTAAAATTTGAAGCCAGTAAACACTAGGTTGTGAAGGTGGGCTCAGGAGTCTGACAGGCTGGGTTTGAATCTTGACTCTGCCATTTGCTGGCATTGTGACGTTAAACTAGATTTTGTTTAAACCCTGCACATCTCGGTTTCCTCCTCTGCAAAAGGGAGGTTAAAGAAATACATGCCCTAGAGGTATTTTGTGAGGATTGAATGGCATGCCCAAAGTCAAAGACACAGCACTCTGGATAGCCCTGGGAAGGGGTTGGTAAAGGTTGGCTTTTACAATATAATCAAGTGGTGAGTTCATTTATGCTCATTTCTCTTGTAACAACGTACTTCACTCCTGTGGAAAAAGTTGTCTCTGAGCCAAGAGCCCTAGGAGAATTACCATTCCTCCCCCACTTGCTTTCTAAGGAAAATGCAAAAACAGGTCCAGTTTAGCAGGCAAGTTTGAAGTAAGCCATGGTCCAGTCTCTAGTTCTGTAGCTAAGAGAGAGAGAGGGAATAGAGTGGAGCCTTGTACACACTCCCTACTCCTTTTACAAATAGCCTACTGCATTAACCCTTTATCATGTTTTTCAGCACCATATGACTTGCCAAGGTTAGAGGATCAGTTCCCGGGTCTATTTTAGTTACAGAGGTTGGGTCAGGAGTAGTATTCAGGCCTTGTGATTTCCTGTCCAACACTTTCTGCCCTTACCTGTAATGTCAAAATCCATTCACAAGGTGACATATCTCTCACTAACACTTGTCATGTTTCTTGAGAAAACAACATAGTCTCTTCGAAGAACAAAACATACAGTCACAATCAACTCATAAAGAGTACATTACACAGCTTATTTCTGGATCCTGCTTCCTGTTGAAAAAAAAGACATTCCTGGTACCTTCACAGTCCGCTGCTATGCATGGTGAACTGACTCTTTTTACAGAAAGATCATTTTAGATTTGGGGTCACAGATTCCTTTGAAAATTTAAGTTATGAATGTTGGTCAGTGTAGTGGCAGCTTTTCGTTCCAGAGCACAGTAACGAAGGAATAACTACTCGAAATACGTAGTATTTAAAGAGAAGGGGAGAGGCCAAGGTCTGAAGGAGAAAATGGCCTCCTCATCTAAGTTCTTCCCTGTATTTATTTACAAAGACATGTGCAAATGGTCAGGGCCGTTTGCTAATTTCTTTAACAACTGCCACATAGGTCAGCTGTTTTCAGCTGACCCTTGCACACAGCAAACAAGCAGCTTTGAGCAGGCATTTTGGCCTGTCCCTTCATTCACCCTGCTCACATTCCTTCCATCCATCCATCCATCCATCCATCCATCCATCCATCCATCCCTTCTTCTAGGGCCAGCCCCCACAGGACAGTTCTACCAAATGCCCTTTCAGACATATGGACCATATTTCACCAGAGGCCATGGTTCCTATGAAAACAACCTTGGCCCCTAGCATATAATTTCATGCTTGGCAGAATTTTGGTTTCCTATTCTATTTGGCTATTTTACTGTTGATAGGGTAGCTTGGCCTAATTGTCCAATTGCTTGGGTTACTATTAGTCTGAGAGAGTCCTGGAGCAAAGAAGGAGTTGAGAAGATCTTTTCTTCCCGCTGATCCCCATCCCATCCTCTCTATCTCTTAGAAGTTTCTGCCAAGGTTCTGAGTTCTCAAAGCTTCTCCTGAGTCACGCAGCCTGAAGAGATCTTTTGGGTTAAGCCTTGAGGCCTTACCTTGGGCCAGCAGGAAGCAGGGAAGCTGCCCAGTTTCTTCCCCTTCACTGAAATGAGATTGGGGTCAAATTATACATGCCGCCTCCACCACATATGTCTTTTTTTTTTAATCTGCTGCATATTATGTACTAATTTTATTTCATTTTGTTTGTATATCATTTGATGGATAAAAAGATTTAGTCACTGCCAAAAGTGAGTTTACAGGCAACAGAAGTGACTCATTATTAGTAGTAATATTATTGTTTGCATTTAATTAATATATTGATAACTCATTGCCAATGATAACATATATTTATTGAGGAAGAAGTTTGCCCATATATTCTTCAATTGAATCCTGAAAGTAAGTCCATGAAGTGGGTAATGCCAGGTCCAGCCTCTGGCAGACTATTATCCTGGTTCTTTGGCTCCTTGCTTGGAAAACTCCAAGCAGGGCCAGTGTGATGGAATGACCGCAGACTGGAAGCAATTCCACACAAACAGCTTTCATTGCAGAAAAGAAGGGAGCTATATGAAGTAAGAGTATGCTCCAGAGAGGAAAGGGTCAGTCTCCATGAGTGGAGAAAGAAGTTAAGGACTCCCAGGTGGTTCCCTTTTGTTGGCCTGGCCAGGGGAGAGCTTAGGGGAGGTGTAGGATGTTACCAGATGATTCATATACATGATTGACAGGTGTCTGAGGTTTCCTGCCATCTTTTCCCCTGATTGGGTCCTTCCCCCACCCTTCTACCTCTCAGCCCCTAGGAACTGCCCTCCTGACCTGTATCTGCAAGCTGTAGATTTGGTCTCTGCCTAACAGTATTATCATTCTTAGATCTCAGGTGAGAACAATGACATAGAAACAGGGTAAATTTGTGCAATGTCACATACCTTCTAAATGGCAAAATCTCCAGCTGTGAGACTCTAGTCCTCTGCTTCTAACTCCTACGCTCCATTGGTGATCCTATCTGTTAGAATACTTTTCTAGGCAAGATAAAATTCTCTTATTTACCACAATAGTCCTTGACTGTAGATTTTATTACAAATGTCTCCTTTTACAAATGAAAAAGGTATGTCTTGAGCAGTTAAATGACTTAAACAAAAATTTACTCCCCAACAAGCGGTAGACTCAGGATCCAAACACCAAACTCACGGCTTTGATTTGAGGACACACACACATACACACACAGAGCTGAGGAAAAATGTGCCACAAAAAATATAAATTAGAAAATTAGAACTCAAGATGAGTAACTGAATAATAATTCATTTTTTCAGGTAGCCAAGAGTTTATTGGAAACACTTGGTACTCTATACTTAAAAAAAATCAATAGACTTAAGGTATACAAGTGGAGTTTTATTACATGGATATGCTGTATAGTGATGAAATCTGGTCTTTTAAGGTACATATGGCCTAAATATTATACAGTATACCCAATAGGTAATTTTTCATTCCTTTCCTACCTATCCAACCTCTCATTTTTTGAATCCTCAATGTCTATTTTCCACTCATAGATGACGATACATACCTACAGATTAGCTCCTACTTATAAGCAAGAACCTGTAGTATTAGTTTTTCCATTCCTGAGTTATGTCACGTAGGATAATGGTCTCCAGTTCCATCCAAAGTATTGCCAAGACATTATTTCACTCTTTTTTATAGCTGAGTAGTATTTCATGGTTTATCTATATGCCACATTTTCTTTATTCACTTGTCAGTTGATGGACATTTAGGTTGATTCCATATCTTTGCAATTGTGAGTTAGTCTATAGTTTTCTTTTATTGTTGAGGTTTTTCATGGCTCTGATATCAGTGTGATACTGGCTTTGTAGAATGAATTAGGGACAATTCTCTCCTTCTTGATCTTTTGGAAAAGTTTCAGTAGAATTGGTACCAGTTCTTCATTAGACACCTGATAGAAGCAGGCTGTGAATCTGTCTGGTCCTGGGCTTTTGTTGTTGTTGTTGGGATATTTTTGTTATGGATTTAACCTTACCACTCATTATTGTTCTATTCAGAATTTCTGTTCCTTCCTGATTCAAGCTTGTGAGTTTATAGTTTTTGTGGAATTTATCTATTTCCTCTAGATTTTCTTATGGACATAGAGATGTTCATATTAGTCTTAAATGATCTTTTGTATTTCTCTGGTATTAGTCATAAAGTCTATTTTTTCATTTCTGATTAAACTTATTTGAATTTTCTCTCTTCTTTTCTTGGTTAATCTAGCTAGTAGTCTGTCAATTTTATCTTTTTAAAGAATCAATTGTTTGTTTCATTGATCCTTTGTATTATTTTATTTATTTTTGGTCTCAGTTTTGTTTTAATATTTGTTATTTATTTTCTTCTGCTCTCTTTGGATTGGTTAATTCTTGTTTTTCTAGTCCCTTGAGTTGCAATGTCAGGTAGGTGATTTCTGATCTTTCTGTCTTTTTGATGCAGACATTTAAAGCTTTAAATTTCCCTCTTTGCACTGCTTTTGGTATATGCCAGAAGTTTTGATATGTTGTGTCACTGATTTCATTTGTTTCAAAAAATATTTTAATTTTTGTATTAATTCCACCATTGACCTAAATATCATACAGAAACAGGTTGTTTAATTTCCATCTATTTGTGAGACTTCCTCTTGGAATCTATTTCAAGTTTTATTTCACTGTGGTTTGAGAAGACATTTGACATGATTTCAATTTTTTAAAGTTTATTGAGAGTCTTTCTGTGACCTAATATATGATCTATCTTAGAAAATGTTCATTGTACTGATGGGAAGAATGTATGTTTTGCAGTTGCTGGGTAGAATGTTTTGTTAATGTCTGTTAGGTCAATTTATTCTAGAGTCCAGCTTAAATCCAGTGTTTCTTTGTTGATTTTCTGCCACAGTGATATGTATAATGCTGGCAGTGGGATGTTGAAGTCCCCTATTATTAGTGTGTTATTCTTTACTTCTTTTCTCAGGTTTAGTGGTATTTGTTTCATGAATCTGGGTGCTTGGGTGTTGAGTGCATATATATATTGAGGGTTGTTATATCTGTTCATTAAATTGATCCCTTTATTATTATATAACGACTTTTTTTTCTTTTTTCACTGTTTTAGAATTAAAATCTGCTTTATCTCACATAAGTATAGCTGCTCTTGCTTGCTTTTGGTTTCCATTTTCATAGAAAATCTTTTTGCACCCCTTTATCTTGAGTCTATAAAAGTCTTCATAAGCTAAGTGAGTCTTTTGTAGGTAGTATATGTTGGAGTTCTGTTTTTAAATCCAATCCACCAATCTTTTATGTGAGGGATTTATCTGCTTACATTCAAAGTTAATATTGGTATGTAAGGTTCTGTTCATGACATAATGTTTTGTTACCTAATTGTTTTATATTTTCAATTGTGTAATTGTTTTATAAGACTTGTGATTTTTATGGTTTTATTTGTTCTTATTATGATTAGTATTGACCTTTTGATTTCATGTTTAGAATTCCTTTGAGCATTTCTTGCAGGAGGTGTCTAGTAGTGATGAATTTCCTTAGTGTTTCTTTGTCTAGGAAAGACTTTATTTCTTCTTCATTTATGAAGCTTAGTTCAGCAGGATACAAAATTTGTGGCTGACAGTTTTTCCCTTTGAGAATATAAAAAATAGTACTCTAATCTCTCCTGGCTTGTAAGGTTTCTGCTGAGAAGTCTGCTGTTAGTCTGATGGGCCTTGCTTTATAAGTAATTAGATATTTTTGTCTTGCTGCTTTTAAAAATGTTTCCTTCATGTTGACTTTAGATACTTTGATGACTATATATATGCCTTAGTGAAGACCACCAGGGAAATGTGTCTCCCTGGTGTTTGCTAAGCCTCTGGTATTTGGATGTCTAAATCTCTTGCAAGACCAGGGAAGTGTTCCTGGATTATTCCCATCAAACAGATTATCAACATTTTTTACCTTTTTTCTTTTTTCCCCCCCCTCAGGAATACCTATCATAGGTTTGAGTACTCAAACGTACTCATAGGTTTGAGTACTTTACATAATAACATATTTCTTTAAGGCTTTATCCATATTTTTTAAATTCTTTATTTTTTTTTTGACTGGGTTAATTCAAAAGACCTGTCTTCAAGATCTAAAATTCTTTCTGTGCTTGGTAAATTCCATTGTTTGCACTTCAACTACACTTTGTAATTTCTTCAATGAGCCTTTGATTTCCAGAAGTTCTGTTTTGTTTTATCGCTATCTCTTTAGTAAATGTTTCATTCATATCCTGAATTGTTTTTCTGGTTTTTTTGCACTGGTTTTCAACTTTCTCTTGGATCTCATTAACATTCTTTATAATCTATATTTTTAATTCTTTATCTGTCAGTTCAGAATTTCATTTTGGTTTGGATCCATTGCTAGAAATCTAGTGCAATCCTTTGACTGTGTCAAAACATTCTGCTTTCTCATACTGCCAAGGTTCTTATACTGTACCTTCTTATCTGGATAAGCTGTTACTTCTTTTTAAATTTAATTTCATTTGGATAAAACTTTTTGATTTTTAATTTTTTCTTCCTTGAGGGTGGGAGGCAACATGGTGGGTGAGAAACACCTCCAGCCAGGATGTCTGACAGCTTTTCCAAGAAGCAGAGAACAGACCTTTGACACCTGCTAATAGAATTTGTGGAGCTTGAGGGCAGGGTCACCCAAGCCAGTCCTGCCCAAACTCACTCTCCCACTTGCCTCCACTTGAAAGTCCCAGGGCCCCATCCACCACCTGAGGCACTAGGGTCCCTCCAGAGGAATGAGAGCTGGTCAAAGAACACAAAAACACCACTGCAGCTTGGTCCTTCCATAAAGTACCACCTACTGACAAGGAGGCCAAATTACATGCCATTTTACTGCATTTACTGAATCATCATACAGGGTGTGGTCTAATCTCACTCACAAATACCACCTATTGGCTCAGAGATTTAACTGGGAATGTCATTATCAAAATGAAAATCCAAAGGTAAGAAACAATAGCTGCTCTAGACGGGAATGAATCAGTGAAAGAATTCTAAAAGTATGAAGAATCAAACTGAAAGGATACCCTCAAATGGCAACACCAGGTCTCTACAATGAATAACAACTAAATTCAGAACATTGAAATGACAAAAGAAGAATTTTGAACATTGATTGTAAGAAAACGTAGAGATATGCAAGAGAAAATGGATACCCAACACAAAAACACCACACACACCCCCACACACAAAATCCAGGACTTGGAAGAAAAATTCACTAAAGAAATTGAAATAATAAAGTAAAATCAAACAGAACTTCTGCAAATGAAAAAATTATTCAAGGAATTACAAAACACAGTGGGAAGCCTCAAGAATAGGGTAGATAAAACAGAAGAAAGAATCTTAGGGATTGAAGACACCACTTGTCAATTAAACAAGTTGGTCACAGCGATAGAACAGAGATATAAGAGAAAAGAACAAAGCCTACAAGAAATGTGGGATTATGTGAAGAAGCCTAACATGAGAATCATAGACATTCATGAGGGTGAAGAAGAAAATACTCAAGGGTTAGATAAACTATTTTAGGATATAAAGGAGGAAATTTTCCCTTGCCTTGCTAGAAATCTAGATATCCAGGTAAAAGAAGCTCAAAGAAATCCTGGGAGATTCATTGCAAATAGGAAGAAACCTAGTCATCAGACTGGTGAAAAAAAATCACAAAATAGGCCCTTCTATGGGCTATAAGGCAAAAGAGGCAGGTAGCCCACAAAGGAAACTCATCGATCTAATTGCAGACTTCTCAACTGAGACCTTACAATCCATAAGAGACTGGGGCCCCATTCTAGGTCTTCTCAAACAGAATAAAGCCCAGCCTAGAATCTTGTACTCTGCAAAACTATGTTTCTTATATGAAGGAGAAGTAAAGACCTTCTCAGAAAAGCAAAGATGGAAATCAAAAGATTCTTTGAACTAATGATAAAGGAGACACAAGTTATCAAAATCTGTGGGAAACAGTTAAAGTAGTCCTGAGAGGAAAATTTACATCCATAAATGCCTACATCCAAATGACAGAAATATCACAAATCAACAATAAAATGGACTGTTTCAAATAAATGGAAAAGGATGAGCAAACCAAACCCAAACCCGGCAGCAGAAGAAAAATAACAAAGATCAGAACAGAACCAAATGAAATCTATAACAAAAAAAAACTATACAGAAGATTAATAAAATAAAAAGTTGGTTCTTTGAAAAAATAAATAAAATTGGCATGCCTCTTGCTGGATTAATGAGAAACAGAAAAGAACAAACTCAATCAGGAATGAAAGAGAAGAAATTATACCTGATACCACAGAAATACAAAATATCATCTATGAATACTATAAAAGCCACTATGTACATAAAGTTGAAAATGTGGAGGAAATGGACAAATTTGTAGAAACACACATCCTTAATAGGCTCAAACAGGAAGAAATCGATCCTAAACACACCAATATTGAGTATCAAAGTTGAAGCAGCAATAAAAAACTTCCCTAAAAAGACAAGTCCCAGACCAGAGGATTTCACACCCGAATTTTACCAGCCCTGCAAAGAAGAACTGGTGCCTGTCCTGCAGAAATTATTCGACAACATCGAGAAGTAGAGAATCCTCCTCAACACATTTTATGAAGCCAACATCACCCTGATACCAAAACCAGGAAAGGATGCAACAACAACAAAAAAACTACAGAAGATTATTCTTTATGAATATAGAGGGTGTGACTATAATGTATATTGTGTTTAGTTGTTTGGGTTCAATTTTGGATGTTTTCAGGGGGTCAAGACTATGTATCAGTTCCTTGCTTATAGATAGCCTCCGTGCAGTGGTTTTCTCAAATGCTGATTATAGTAGAGATGTACTGGATATAGGAGCATGCTCACCACCTTCTAGGGGTCTGGAATTGAGGTCTCAGGAAGCTTATCTCATTCTCCTACACTGTGCCTTTCTGACAATTTTATATTGAGTTGTGCAGTTCAACCTCTCGGCCAGTTGGTGGCACTTACAGGTAAGAGTGGGCTGCAGCAGAGGCCATGGGTATGTGTTTGATCTTTGTTTACCAGGAAGGGCTTTCAGTTGTCTCAGTCAATGAACTGGTCTGTGGAATGCCCAGTGTCCCAAGTTCCCTGCTCATCCCTGTGGTAGGGGACAAAGCCGGGTGGACTGGACCACCAAGCTGGCCCACTTATATGCCAGTGAGGAGTGCAGGCTTCAGCCCTGACAGGGGTGAGGGAGGGAGCTCCTGGGGAAATGTGCCGAGGTCTCTACAGGGGTGAAGGTCTGTACTAGCTCCATACCTCAGTCTGGCCGGAATGCAGTCCACTTCCCTAACATGTCACCAGCCCAGGGCTCCTAACTGTCAGTTCTGTCAGAAGCTGTCATCTATCTCCAGATCACACTATCACTGAGAGCTGTGAAGATGTCTGTCCCATGGCTCTCTCCCTATATTGTTTCCAGACAGAACATTTTCCTTCAGCCTCAGAAAGATAGTTTTGCAACCTGCCTATTCTGCTCTTCAGGGATTGTTACTGCTCCATGTGCAACGGGAGAGGGGTCCTGCCTCTCACTTAAAAGTAGGAGTGACTACCCCTACTTTTTTGACTAGAGCCCTTTGGTCATCACTGTACCTTGCATTGACCCTTCAGGCCATGGTTATGAACATTAATAATTGTTCTTGCTGTAATGCAGTGTAAACCTCAGAATCTACCAGTTTATAGAAAGGTATTTATCCCTACATTGGCCTAAACGTATCTGTTTTCTAAGTTCCTTTGTCTATTTTGTCTTGGTCACCTTCATTTACATGCTAATTGACAAACTCTCCACAGTCACTTCTCATCTCTCAGGACCATGAGGGAAAGAAGACATTCCCCAGAGGAAAAGGAGAAGGAAAGAGAGAGGGAGAGAAAGAGAGAGAGAGAGAGAGAGAGAGAGAGAGAGAGAGAGAGAGAGAGAGAGAGAGAGAGAGAGAGAGATGATTCTCTGTGTGTAGCTTGAAAAACAACATACAAAGTTGGTATTTATATAATTTATTCATAGTATCTTTGTTATTTTTTTGTTCCTTTAATTCTTTTCTGACTGTGAAGTATTTACTTTGTTGTTTAAAGTGATATTAACCAAGATTATAAGATTTTTATGTTTACTCAAAGGAGAACACAGTTTCCATGAAGATTAAGAAATACTGTTCCAAGGCAACATCCCCATTTTTGACCCAAATCTGCAGCTTGACTTTGTTGTGTGCTTCCTCTTGCTTTAGCCATCAAGGACCTGTGTGCCCAGGGATGGGCCATTAGATCCCTGTAAAAAAACCTGCTGCTTATGATATCAATAATTCTTTTGGATCTGTTTATGCTTATGTCCTCACTCTTGACTATTACTAGAGGTACTGATTCTTGAATCTTTGGATTGAGTACAGTTGACAGTAGCAGAGGTAATAACCATGACTTTAATATATGCCATTGCTGGGTTTCTAATATCCAGGTGACCATACCATCACTTATTTTACTTGATTCTCATGAGAAATGTGGTATGATGTAACATATCAGACTTATCATTCTACATTTGGCTCATTATCCCTTTGGGCAGATGTGGTTTTTTTTGTCTTTTTTTTTTTCATGAACTGATTTAAGAGACAGTTCTCAGGCTGATTGAGCAGTTGGTCCAACTTTCATTTTATTTTTCATCATCTATGTAAATGCACTCTGTAGGCTGATAAATGCATTATGCAAACAGACACACTTTTGCATAATCTCCTGGGATGACTTGCAAGGATTTTCTTTTACCTATGTAAAGCATAAATACCCAGATTTATTCTAACTCTCTCTCTTCACAACACTTATTCACTTTCAAGTGGGGAGTGGGCTAGGAACAAGGAATGTTACAGAACATATCTTACTTTATTTTCTGGTAGACCTTAGACTATCTCATTTCTTCTTTTACCAGTGTCCTGAGATCATAATATATTTGCTGACAAATGAAAATAAATATAGCTTCTCCTAAGTCTATAATACCTCTTCAGGGTCATCTGTAAATAGGTATTACATGATGAGAATGACATGCATGCCATTTCCTTTACTAGATGTAAAGTTCTTTGAGGGCAGAGAGCATTTACTGCCCCTACTGCTTTTAAAGGCAGGTCATTCATTTCTACTACTTCTTATTCCCTTATCCCAAGCCATGCAAAACAATGGGGCTAAATGTTGGTTCTCTGATGACAGTTTCATTCACTTTATTCACATCTCACATTATCATGATAACTTGACTTTTATCTTCCCCTTGCTCATATCACGTTGCAATCTGCTTCCTGTCAGGGAGGGAGGGGTGAAAGAAATTAATATTACAGATCGACTAGGCCCGCTGAACCACGTCAGATGCTTACAGTCATGATATTTCATGGAACAAGTGGAGTGGGGTGGCTAAAATAGAGCCTCAGTGCTTGGGTTTAAATGTTAATAGCACTTATTAGCTGTGTGGTTTTGTCAACTTATTTAACTTGCCTGTACTGAACTCTTTCCATCTGTTAAATGAGGGCAATAATTATGCCCACATCAGTAATAGTTAAGAGTATTTAAAAACACATGCATTGCTTGAAATTGGTGCTGGGCATATAAAAAAAAGCCTTAATAAATATTACCAAGTATTATATCATGAGTTACATGTTTATAGTTTTACACTATTTACAAATGACAGAACTAAAACTCAGACATATTAAGGAACATAGTTAATAAACGGTGAAACCAATGTTTGAACTGCATTCCAGAAGATGATGAAAATAATTATAAGATGAAGAAAGAATTGAGAATAACCACATGATTTATTGTGTGTTCAGCATGTATCCAGTATGCTGAAAACTTTGCAGACACTATCTCATTTAACCTGCAACTACACAATGAGGCAGTTTGGATCTATGTCCAGTTTGGATCAATGTCCAGATTTTACCTCTTGCCTCATAGAGGCGACATAACCTGTCCTAGATAATACAGCTAGTTAGTAGTAGAGATGGAAATTAGATGAGGTCTGTCTGATCCTGAAGCCCACAAACCTTATTTCAACTCTACCAAGGCACCTTCCCAAATGGAAAGCCATTTTTTGTTCTAAAAGGTAAGGAGTTCAAATATTAATAGCAGCTTGTGTGTGTGTGTGTGTGTGTGTGGTATGGGGGGAGGCTAGAGTGGGGCGTGGAGCCAGTAAAAGAGTTAATGTAAACAGCATTTTGAAACGGGGCCATTTATAAGCAAGATTATAGAATCTTTTTGTAGATTTTCCCAGAGGACACGTTAAAAAGATGGCTTGCACGAAACTTAACGAGAGGTTAGATGAAACACGCCGGGCTCTGTGTAGGCGGGATGCGCACGGAAAATTAAATCCACGTTGGAAATGTTAATAAATGCATACACATGTTCTTGTTTGTAATGTGCTCCTTGTTTTTCTCATTTTCTTCATGTTAGAACAACGTGAGAGTGTCTCTGTTGGGTCTCTTGAGACTTGCCTTTCCCTCTCTGGTTGTTTTACTTTCTCTCTCTGTCTCTTCCTGTGCTATCCCCATGCCCTCTGAATCTGACTCCACAGCTTGAGATGTCCAGGGCCCAGGGGTCTAGCTATGCACAGGGAATGAAGAATAAGAGAAAATTCCTGGGTCTTCCAGACCGTGCATCATGCGGTAGTCATAGTGATGTTAAAACCAGAGATTCCACATCACTTCTTCAATTAAGGATTTCTGAAGGTTTCCTATGACCCATACAAGAACGTTCAAACACTTCTTCAAGACCTTCAAAGCCTTAGAGTGTTGGCCACCCTCCAGCCCTACCTCATCACCCTTTCTGTGCCATTAATGTTAATACTAACAAAAAGCCCCCGTTTGTTGAATGCTTCAGATGTAAGGAATTGTTCTAAACATCTTACATGACTTTCTAATTTAATCCACTTAATCAGTTTATTAGATACATTTTTATTCACATTTAAAAATGAGGACTCTGAGTCTTGGAGACATTTAGCACATGCTTAAGGTAATGCCACCAAAAGGTGGCAGAGTCAGGATTAATACTCTGATGCCTCTGACTGCAACACCTATACAATTAACCTGTACAATAACACCTGTACAATAACAGTTACTTATGACCATTATTTTACAATAGTGAATAATGATTACTCCCGTATGAGACTCCCTTTACCACCAGCCCTTAATATGATTGAAAGAAGAATTGATGTCTTAGTTTCCTGAAGGAGGCAGGGTGGGGTAGTGGAGGGGACACATATTTTAGTTATTGGGACCTGGTTGAAACTCTAGCTCATTTATTAGCTGTGTGACTTTGAACAAGTTACTGGATCTCTCTGAAACACCAATCTCTACCTCTATCAATTGGGGATAGTGATGTGAATTTTATAGAGCTATGAAGAGGTCACATATCTATAAAACTGAAGATATGGTAGCCATGGAATATAGATTAGTACCTTTCTTCTTTTATTTCTGTGTCTACCCAAGACCTGCCCCAAAGTGGACACCCAATAAAGAATTTCTTTGGGAAAAATGGGGGGGGGTGGAGGAAAGCTTATTTTTAATCTTAAAACAGTGTGGAAGAGAAAATCTGGCCACTACTGCTCATGGTGATTGGTCAGTGAAGCTCTCTGAAAGCCCTGGCAACACTTTGCCATGTTAGTAAGGGGTGTATAGGGATAAGGAATGGAAGCATTTGGATAAGGAATATGGGGAGAGGTTAGCTCAGATGGGAAGGAAGGCAGGCAAAACACTTCTTATGTGGAGGATAAACAAGTTAAATACATTCCAAGAAAGCCATTGCTTGTATTCAGTGCCAAAAGTTTGGTCGAAAAGCCTCTGGAGTTAAGATCTGGGTATTGGCACATCATCATTATGCAAAAGGTGAAAGGGAAGAGGGGAAGTATAAACTCTATTTCTAAAACTTCAATCAGATAGAGTGGAAAGTAAACTCTTAAGGTCCTGGATATATTAATCCTTATTATGCCACTAGCCAGCTCTAAGACTTGACATCACATTTTTTCCCCTAGAGAAATGGAGAAATAATACCTACTTTGCCAGGCTCAAATGTAAAAATAGATGCACACACACATAAAACAAAAACACCTCATAAAAACAAACAAAAAAAACCTCATAAATCTTACACTGTAAGACTTAAATACAATGGACATTCAATAGATACTTCATTCCTTTTTATTTTTATTTTTTTTGGTTCAGTTTTCCTACATACCTCACTACTGTTCTTTATTGGTCATATGCATGGGTAGAAAATGAGAAGGAAATACATGCACTTTTTATTCTATTTGAACTTTACCCAGTTACCTGCATATGTTCCACCATCATGCTCTGGTGTGAAGCTACCACGAGGTCTGGACAACTTTAATTGTCCCTGTCCTGTCCGATGACAAAAAGACCCATGCCCAGTTTCTCCTCCATCCTGTTTCCTTCATTCACCACCAGAAATCAAAGCCTCTTTGGTCATCATCCAAGAATGATATCACTTGCAGCAGGTAACCAGAGAGCAAAAACAAAGAGACCGATGCATCAGCAATGTGACACATGCCTTGAGTAACATTTATCTTCTTATTCTCTTATTCATCCATGGTACCTACTCAGTGAAAGGCTGCACTGGGTCTTGTGGAGGACCATAAGCCAAATAAGATGTTTCCCGTTTGTGTAGCAGTGTTTGACCCAGTTAACTCTACTCAGCCTGAAATCCTCTCTTACCTTCAGAGACAACATTCTCTTTCTAGCTCTATCTGCCTCATTTTCCTCATTTGTAAAAAGTAGGGAAGTGGTATATGCCACATAAATATGATATGAGGATTAAATAAAATAAATCTCAGCTCTTAGCACAGTTGCTGGCACATAGGAATATGTAATAAATAATAGTTGAAATAAGAGTAGTGATGATAATAGCAATAGCAATGAAAGTAGTGATGCTAGTGGTAAAATACATTGTTATTATTATTCTCCGTTGTGTCTATCATGAATTTTCTGAGGTCTTTTCTAGAAGTTGCAAGGAGGCAAGTAAGGTACTGCTTACAAATATCACAAAAGAGACTGGAGAAAGAGTTACCACATAAGAAAGCCCTTTGTTGAGAATATAGATGGCATCTGAAAGGAGCATTTTTTGTTTCTTATTAATAAATCCACAATCTACCTGATTCTGTACCTGTCATCTCCTGTCTAAAGTCAGTCCCTTTATATGAGCTTTAGATATTATCCCTTTCAAGCTCTACATGTATTCCTTTTCTCCTCTCATTTGCACCATCCATCTCTCCCTTTCTACTAAATCAGCCTCATTAGCATACATAATACAGCGTCTTCCATTAGATAAAAAAAAAAAAAAGAACAACTTTTCCTGACCTCATATTCCTCATATTCCCCTCCAGCTACTGTCTCTTTCCTCTCCCCTCCTAACATCATTCACTTGCCAGGTCAACTTCCTTATCTTTCGTTCGTTCTTCATCCCACTCCATTTAGGTTTCTGCCACCATCATGCTAGAATATATGTAGTCAAAATCACCAATAACCTGCATGTTATCAAAACTGATGGATATATTTTGTTCCCCCCATCCTCAATACCTTTAAACACAACTGGTGACTGTCTCTCTTGTAGATGCACTCTTCTTCTTCCATTTCCATAGAAATCTCAAGCTCAAAGAGGATAAAATTGAACTGAACTGAATAAGTTTTAGGGGATTCTGGATTAGTTTTCTCAAAATTTATTTCTTTTTTTCCTCAACCATCCTCTTTCTGGGAAATGAGGCCAATGTAAACCCGCATTCTTGAGCCAGAAAAATATAATCTTCTGTGATTCTCATTCCCTTTTCTCTGTTTCTTTCTATCTCTAACTCCATATTTTTATATTTCCCTCTCATCACTTATAACTAATCTGTTATCAATAAATTCTGCATGCAAGTAGAACCTCTTCCAAAATGAATCCTGAATCCATTCATTTTTCTCACCTTCACTGCCACTGCCATCATCCATCCGGGCCAACTTCACCTCTCCTTGGAATACTTCAACACCTCCAAACTTCTCTTCCACATCTTTGCTAGTTTCTTTCCATTGATTAATTAGTTCGACTCAAATTAGGTAAGCATGGTTGAGTCTTCCCCCTGATATTATTTAAAGTCTAAGCTATTAGGCCAGAGCACAAGCACAAGCTCCTGAAAATGGGATAAATATGTTTCCATGACCTGTCTCCTTGACTATCTCTTTTATCTCCTCTCTTGCCACTTTTTGTTTACCACTTTATGTCAGGCAACATGGATATGTATAGGGTTCTTGAAATGTTCTCCCTTTCTTCATCATTAAATTGAAACTAACTTCCCTCCTAAGAAATCCTCTGAGATCTTTCCCAAAAGGAGAGCACATCATTATTTTGCTTCTACAACCACTGTATTTTGTGTACCTTTCTATTATTAATAATTTCCATATGCATTTATGCCACCTAATATAGTAGTTTTCCAACTTGTCTGTGCACTGAAATCACCTGAGAAGTTAAAACAAAACAAAACAAAACAAAACTATGGCCTGGGCCTCCTACTCAGAGCTTCTGATTTAATTGATATGGAGTGTACCCCGTGCAATGAGGATGTTTTAAAAAATATTCCAGTGATTCTAATGTTCAGTCAAGTTAGAGACTCACTCCTTGAGGCTAGGGATGTTCTATTTTTATTTTTAATCCCTGTATCCCAGGTGCTCTACATTCTGTCTGGCACATAGTTGTAGTTAAATGCATGTTGTTAAAAATGTATTAACCAATGAATAAAAAGCTTATGATGCAGTATGACATATACCTCTCAAATGAAACAGGTAAAGTTAAGTTAAGGAATGTGAATTTCCAGAAGGATTTGGAAAATGCTAAATCCCTGGAATAGATTTGCAAAAGTTAAATAAAATGCTACAATTTGAAAGAGATGAATAAAAATAAATGGCATGTGTAAATAGGGACAGCCATGTAGTTGGGATTCAGTCTGAGGCCATTTTAAAAGTGAATAGCAGGGCCTGGAGAGGGAGAATTTGACGGTGAGACTTTCAGAGCATAAGAATGAAGCCAACACAGGTATCCATGGCAGTTTCTTAGGGACAGAAGCACTGAGAAAGACATATTCAAATTGTGTCGCCCATTTTTCCAGCTTCTAACAAGTAAGAGAGTTGTTAACTTGTATGCAAAAAATAGAGCATTTTTTGTTACAAACTATTACCAGTGGATATGAAGCTATCACAGTTGAGAAAGTTGAGATTACCTCCAGGTAAAGAATGTGAATATTGGAGAAATATTACATGGTATTGCCAAATGACAGCTGTGTGACTTTTGGCAAGTCACTTAACTGTGACTGTGACTCAATTTCTACATAGGTAAAAATGGAGATAATAATGATACCATTTTTTCCCCAAAGTGATTGTGAGAAATAAATGTGACAAGTTTATGTAAATTATTCAGAAGAGACCCGCACAGAGTAAGTAACAATAAATGTTAATTCTATCATTAAAGATGTAGGGATATATATAATATAGATAGATGTACATATCTATCATGCATATCTAGATTACCCATGATTTAAACAACACCATGGCTAACATGAAAGTGTTAAAAAGGAAAAGTGAGATTACATTCATTTAGGTTACAAATATAAAAACTGATTTACGTTATAGAACTAAATCTATCTATCTATCTGTAAAGATGTGTTTTATCTCAATCTGTTTTTCCTTCAGACACACACATACGCCAATACACACATCACGTTACAATTGTGGTAAAATCACCAAATTACTGAACATTTAAAGTGATTCTCTCCGAGCTCTTAATTATTATCAAATTTATATATAATCTATACATAGTCTAACAACTGTTACCTAGGAGAGGTCATTAAGTCTTCACTGATTAGATAAGAATAATTTGCAATTAGCCTAGAAATTGTCAGTATGAAAGTGGGCTCATCTAAATTTTCTGTGTGTTCTTGAGACTATTGTTCTCTTAGATAGTCTAAACAGTCATATAATCCTTTTGACATAGCTAATTAATTTGATTAGAAAATTTTAATTTCCCAACGTTTTTTTTTTCCCTTTGCTTTTTATATTAGACTTTCTCTGTCCAACTGATTATTTCTGAAGCAGGCCGAATTATGGTTAAGCTTAAACTTTTCTCTAAGCTTCAACATTCCACTGAACACATCAAATTATCAGAGGCGACATATGTATTTATTGTTATCAAAGTCTCTCTTTTTAACTCTCTTTTTCTATATCCCTCCAGATCTGCTTCACGGCTACCAAATGTCTCATACTCTGTGGAACTCATGAAGTGTTTTTCTTATTCGGGCTGCAGAAACTCTCATAGTCTGAATCATATAGCTCAGTTTATTAAAAAAATAATTGATCCTATTTTAGTGCTAGAATCAGACATCTGATGAAATTCTTTTGGGTGATATAGTACCTACTTGATCCTACACAAGCTAGTGAAATTCTCTCAGAAGCAGTTTCTCTATCTTAACATGGAAATAATAAAAGTCCCTATATTGAGGCTTCTTACAAGACTCATCTGAGCTGATACGTGGCATAGTGGACAGGCCCGGTAACCCAGTAACCATTATTAGCTCTTATCATATGTGGTACTTACTGATTTTCTATGGTAAAAACTTTATTTTCTCTGATACAATATAGACTCTATGAAGGAAGAACAAGTTTCTTCTAAGTTGGGGTCTTTTCTCATTTACCATAATTCCTGGCATGAAGAATATGGTTTCATTCTGCTAAAGTTTCTAGTCTATGGGGAATATACTTTCTCAACATAAAACATTGTATCTTTTATGTAGGATATATGATGTGTGTAGGTGTGCATGTGTGTGAATATATATATATATTTTTTTCAGTAACATTTCTATAAAATATAGCTGTGTATAAAATAAATACATACACATTTGTATATAAGCCATATAGATTCTCTAAATAGATATACAGAATGAAATGTACAAAGAGATGTTTTATCTTGGCTAAATGTTATTAAGGTCTCAGCCTTAGAGGACCTATTTTATGAGTATTTAAGACCAATTTGTAATTAGTCTATATCCTACATATGCATATATATTTACATATAAGTATATTATATCTGTGATTATATATTTAATATTAATAAAATAATATATTCATCTATATAGTAATATATGCATTATATATTATAATGTAGCATATATTAATTATAATATACATTTTAAATTTATAAATATATAATGTACATTATATATAATAAATAATATTGTATACAGTATATAAATATACAGTATACATTGTATATATAACCAACATTATTGTGACTAATGCTGCTAAGTTAAAATAAATGGATACTCTCCACTTATCTTTTAGTCTTCCCTACCTGCAAGTTTATTCACACCATATTAACCCTATTTTTGTCTCCAACTTAGTGAGCCAACACACATCCTCACCGTTGATGACAGAGGAAGGAAGGGCCCAGCTGTATACTAGAGACAGCTCATATCAGCTCACAAGCAGGTTCATAAATTTTCAGGAATTTTGCAAGCCTGTGGTTAAACAGAACCATTAGTAAAAAGTAAATTATATAAACTTACAATTAAATAGATTATATTAAAAAGAAAGTTAATAAGTCCTCAAAACTCATTACTTGCTAATTATTTTATTCTACATTTTACTGTCATCTATGTTCTTGACGTTATTTATGTCTATTTTTTTCTTTATGTGCCAGTACTACATAATGGCTTGCTCTTGTGTATTTCTTCTGACTTCTGTGCCCAGTGGTGTCTTGGTAGCATGCCATGAGCCATGGTAGGAGTATCTCTACCATAGAGATTGGCTAATGCTTGAGTCAATGCCTCCTCCTCTCTGCCCAGGAGTCAGGTGTTAAACATTGGCCATCACACCCCTGGAAGGATCTATTCCTTAGCGTCCTGCATAGTCTTTTCTTGCAGACTAGATGACTAGTAGCTAAACTGTGTAGTTGTGAAAGAAAAGCAAAATGGGTATATAGATATGTATGGGTAGAAAAGAAAGAATAGCCCACATAAACTAGTTAAATTACATCCAATAAAGTACAGAGGGTGGAACGAAGGAAGATTTCCCTGGAAACTGTCACAGAATACACAAAAATGCTTTTGAATAATGAATTTAATTTCCAAGCTTCACATAAAGCTCTTCCCTGCTTTTGCTCTCCCATGCTCCCTCTTAACCTTCTCCTATTTCCTTTCCTTCATCCCTCCATCTGCATTCAAAGAGCTGCAATTCTAACCTGTTCCCTCCCTCTCTATTATTCCACTAATCTGTCTCCGCCCACATAATTATGGCAATCACCTCCTTTTTCCGCCTGCAAAGCAGCCTTAATCACCCCTTCAGTACTCTGGCACAGTGACCTTCAGCCTACATGATCTGGGTAACAATCTTCCAGGGGGCCTTCCCACTCTGTCCCTGTGCCTGCCCTCCTTTCTCTTCCCTCCTGGGAGAGGTCAGGTCTGCTGCTTAGAAACCACTCTCCAACTTCTTAGCTGTTCTCCACCCACTAAGCTGTTTATCAGCTTTGGTCAGAAAATCAAATTTCTTTCCACCCATATTTTTTTTCTAATTACTTTCTGCAGTCCTCTTATAGGCTCCCAGAAGACTGACTTAATCTTATCAAAATTCATTTGAGTAACAGTCGAAGGAGTGGTGGGTGTTGGCACAGAGTTAAACCAACACCAAAGCATCAGTTTCTCCAGAAAAGGAGAAGAATTTGCTCTGTGAAGTCCATGAAAAACATGGAACTGTAGATTAAAAAAGGGGAAAAAAAACAAAATATGATTTTAGATCAAGGTGAGACAGGACATTCCACCTTAGCTGCCCTAAATAAGTATGGGTTGATGCTCAGGAGTGAGCTACAGGTTTCAGGGATTATTCCAGAGCTATCACAGAAAGGATGCCTGGGTATCCTGCCTGGGTAGGTTGGATTAAAGCTTCTGTAAATTTCCTCATACTCTAAAATCATGGGGTTCCATGAAATTCTGAGTTGTAGCCAGAAACGCCGGCCATGGGACCAATATTTTTGACTTGCATTCATCTGTTGCTCCTCACCCCCCATGCTTTGTACAATTTATAGCATAATTTCATGTCCCTGCTTGAAAACAAAGTAGAGTTTCTTCATTATCAGATCCCCATTGGATTTTTATCAGTTCTTCCTTGAAGTAAGCTTGCATCACTTTCTTTCTTCAAATGGAACAAAAGGGTAAATTGTCTCCAGTGATATAGTAAAGTATTTCTCAAAGTAGAAAAGAAAAATAAGACAAACTAAAATAAACTGTAAAAGAGCCTTAATCAAGCACTTCAGAAACAAAGGATAAAACAGAAGAGCAAGGGTGGGGACTTGAATATGCAGAGATAATAGCAGTTCTTACAATGCCTTTCATCCCTGGCTCTTAAACATCCTGCAAAGCAATATTATTGCCCTCATTTTTCATCTTGCTATTATTTAGCATTTATATCTGCAAGGAGTTTAGGGTTCATTTTTATTAGCAATTCCTCACAGTCTGTGGTGGGGAAGGCAGACACAGGGACCTCCTTGGGTTTTGATGAGATGAATGATCACAGGCAAATTAGATGCTTTGATCCAATTTCTGTTGGGGTACAAGGGCCAACCTGAAATTCAAGCACTTGCCCACCAAGATCATACTCTGAGCAGGAGACATTGCAGCTGCACATGTGGAAGGAAGAATACTGTCATGGAAGGGGCACTGCTTTTGCCATGGTTGACCTCAGGAAAATTTGTTTTGTTGTGTTTTATTTATTTATTTATTTTCACTGAACCTTGGTTGCGTCTTCAGTAATATATGGACAGAATAAAACCTACATCAATAAAGAGAGTCACTTTGAAAATACATTTAAGGTTAGAATATGAAGCAGAAATTGGTATTCTGTAAAGTTCAGTTCCCTTTTTCTGCTCTTTTGATGTGTGGTTAGAGTATGATTATGATTCTACCAGCTTGTCATACTTGCTGATTGAACCACAGGCAGTACGTTGAGTGGTTTGTATTGGGGAAGGAAGCAGAGATGCATATTACCAGATCCCTGCCTTTGGAGACCTGAATCCACAGATCCCAGGTAGAGGACATTAAAGATGGGCATACATTCTTTACCACTTGTTAAATTGAGAGGCGAAGTCTGATACAACTAAGAAGTGAAGTCTCATAGCCTGAATGACTAACTTGTCCCACAGAGAGTGGAAGGGATGCTTGCCATTTCCAAAACAGGCTTTTAAGAGAACTGAGAGTTTCTATCTTGCCTGTTGGAGTCCTGATCTTAGAAACATCCTACATCTGCACGCCAATTGACAGTCCCAGCTGAGACCACACTTTTAATTAGCATAGGCATAAAGCCATCTTGAGTCTTACTTTTTGGTAACATCTATCAGTCAAGATAAGTAACATCATCCATTCTAAGACACAACAAAAACATCAGTGACATAGCATAATGAACACTTATTCTCTCTCATGTCACAGACGGGTATGGACTAGACTTCTTTCCGGGATGGCTCCTTCCCAAAAGGTATGGAGGGATTCAGATTTCCTTACCTCTTATGGTTCTGCTGTCTCTTTAGGCCTTCCTGATGTCCTCCACTGGATCCACTAGATCAGGCCAGATAAAAGAAAATAATATATCCACCAAGAATTCCATGGGGGGTAGGGGGAGGCTACAGAGGCCACACTGAGAATCACATATATGTATTCCCTGTATGTCTTTACCTAAAATTAGCCACGTGGCTCAAATCCAGCTGGAATAGAAGCTAGAAAATGTAGGCTTCCTGGGAGCCCAGAAAAATGAAAGAGGCTGGTAAGATCCAATAGCAGGTGGTATTTTACAGGTATCTCTTCCTATGTGCATAAAAAAAAAATGTTTACCCGTGGTGTATGTCCAGATGTTACACTTGATTTAACATTAAGTAATTACTGTATGCCAGAAACTACTCTATAGGAAGAGAATATTCTGGATGAAGTCCCGCTTTTGGCAAATATAAAATAAACATTAAACAAAAATTGAAAGGGGCTAAGATCTACTCAGTCTCTACCATTCTTGTCAAAGAGTGCAGAACTATAGATGAGTATGAGTGTTAAAATCAATATTGATTTTAGATTTAGGCCAGGACACTTTTCTAGCTGTGTGAACTGAACAGATTACTTAACCTCTCTGAGTTTCAGTTTTAGATATAATGAGGATAACGATATTGATGCCATAGAGTAACATTAGTAATTTATAGATCTTATAAAAATACTCAAAAATGCATTTTGTTCTTTCTTCCAATATGCCTCCTAAAACACTCCATGATGGACAGTCTCTCCTCTGTTTCCAGGGCAGACGTTATTAATCAGTTATGACATTTTATATTTTACTCATTCTGTTATTACCTTTGAAATTTTCATAGTATGCCTTCTTTGGCAGCCAAGACCAATATATTAAAGTTAGTTTTTAAAACAAAATCTTATTTGTGATCCTTTCTCTATCACATTCACTTGACAGAAAAACTTGCTCTTTGGTTCTCATAATTGTTATGATTTTTATATAGGCATTCTTGCTTCTCCAATGGGCTGTTAACTCTTTGAGGATAGGGATCCTGGCTTTATTATCTTCCTAGTCTCTGTGGTGCATGATATACCACTTGGTACTTAACAGAATATCTCTGAATTGGATATATAATAATGCATTAAATAATAAATGCACTTTATTTTAAGTCTACTGTGAAATAAATGCTTTATATGCACAATTTTATTTAATATTAATAAAAAGCCTATAAGGAAATAGCTATTATTAAACTAATTTTGTTGATGAAGAAACTTGAGATTAACAAATTTAATCATTTGATAAAATTCAACATAACTTCATATAAAAATTCAACAAATTGGGTATAGAAAGAGCAAACCTCGAAGCCATAAAAGCTATATATGACAAATCTACAAGTATATCATAATGTATGGGGAAAATTTGAAAGGATTTCCTCTAAGATCTAGATCAAGACAAGGATGCCCACTTTCACCACTTTTATTTAATATAATACTGGCCAGAGCAATTAGGCAAGTGAAAGAAATAAAGAGCATTCAAACTGGAAAAGAAATCAATTTTTTGGCAGACAACATGATCATGTATTTAGAAAAATCTAAATACTTCACTAATAAATGTTAGAACTGATAAACAAATTCAGTAGATGCAGAATACAAAATCAACATGCAACAATGTCCAACAATGGATATGCATGTCCATACAGCAACAGCAAATAATCTGAAAAAAATCAAGAAAGCAGTTCCATTTATAATAGTTACAAAAATATCTAAGAATAAATGTAACAATAGATGTGAAATATTTCTATAATATTAATAAAATTGGAAACATAGATTAAAGAAATTGAAGAAAACACCAAAAAGTGGAAAGATACCACATATTCATGGATTGGAAGAAATATTATTGTTAAAATGTACATACTACCCAAAGTGATGTACAGATTCACTGTAATCCTTATCAAAAAGCAATGGCAATCTTCACAGAAATAGAAAAAAAATTAAATTGTTTATGAAACCACAAAAGACCCTGAATAGCCAAAGAAATCTTCAGGAAAAGAACAAGACTAGAAACATCACAATACCTGACTTCAAAATATACTACAAAGCTACAGTAACCAAAACATCATGGTACTGTCATAAAAATAGACACAGAGCTCAGTAGAATAGAAAACCCAGAAATAAATGCATGTATTTATAGGCAACTCATTTTTTACAAAAGTATCAAGAATGTTCAATGGGGAAAGAGCAGTCTCTTCATTAAATGGTGCTGGGGAAATTGCATATGCAGAATGAAACTAGACTCTTGCCATATGCAGAATGAAACTAGACACCTAGCTCACATCATATACAAAAATCAAATCAAAATTGATTAAAGGCTTAAATGTAAGACCTGAAACTATCAAACTACTAGAAGAAACTATTGGGGAAATGATTCAGGACATTGGTCTGGGCATAGAATTTTTGGGTAAGACCTAAAAGGCACAGGCAACAAAAGCAAAACTAGACAAATGGGATTATATCAAGCTAAAAAGCTCCTGGCAGCAAAGAAGACAATTAGCAGAGTGATGAGACAATATGCAGAATGGGAGAAAATATTCACAAACTATCCATCCAAGGGATTAATAACCATATTATATAAGGAACTCAAACAACTCAACAGTAGAAACAAACAAAAAATCTTATTAAAAATAACCAAGATATCTGAATAGACATTTTTTAAAAGAAGATATACAAATGGCCAATAGGCATATGAAAAAATGCTCAACATCATTAATCATCAGGGAAATGCAAATGAAACCACAGTGAAATATCACCTCCCTCCGTACAGAAAAGATCTAATGCTGGCAAGGATGTGGACAAAGAGAACTTTTGTACACTGTTGGTGGGAATGTAAATTACTAATAGTACAGTCATTATGGAAAATAGCATGAAGGTTCCTCAAAAAATTAAAAATAGCAAAAATACCATATGATTATGTAGAGCAATCCCACTCCTGGGTATATATCCAAAAAAAAAAAAAAAAAGAAAGAAATCAGTATGTCAAAGAATTATCTTCACTCTCATGTTTATTACAGCACTATTCACAATAGCCAAGATATGGAATCAACCTAAGTGTCCATCAAAGGACGAATGAATAAATGAAATATGATTTATATACACAAAGGAATTTTATTCAGCCATATAAAAGAATAAAATCTTGTCACTTGTAGCAATATAGATGTCCCTGAAGGACATTACATTAAGTGAAATAAGCCAGGCACTGAAAGAAAAGTATCATGTGTTCTCACTTAAATGTGGGAGCTGAAAAAGTTTGTTTGATCTGGTGGAGACAGAGAGCAGTGTGATGGCCACCTCTATAGTAGAGGTAAGTAAAGGTTGAACAGAGAGGGGGAAGAAGATAAATTGGTTAATGTGCACAAAACCACAGACAGACAGAAGGGATAAATTCTACTGAAAATGTATCATCAAAGATTATGCCTAAAGGTAGGCATAATTAAGGGTTCTATAATATTGGCTCTCTTTTAAACTTCCCCTCTCCCTGTAGTCCAAAATTCATAGGTTTATTGTTTACCTCCCATATTTTTTTCTTGTGCTGATTTTCAGAATATGTTATGTATTAAATTCATGAACTCCCTATATAATACTATAAGATTTAATACTATATGATCAAAGTCCATCTAAATCTTAGAAATATTTTCATCATTTCTCCCAGGTGAAAAACAATGTTTTCAGCTCACCTTTTTGATTTACTGTGAATGGTCTAGGCATAGGAAGAGGTCCAGTAATGTAAGGTATGCCTACTTAGTCATTGGAATTCATTTGTAAAGCTGTTACCAACTTCAAATTTGGGGAGAAATAAAGAATGCTCAGTCAAAAATAGAAACATGGTATGTACATCATTTGTTTTGAAGGAAATTTCCAATTTCTATAATTATAATCCAATATATGAATACCAGGAACTCAAAGTTTTTATACAAGAAAGGTCAAGACATTTCAAATGTTTTAGACAAAACCTAATAAAAATATCTTTTAGAGAACAACAAAAATAAAAACCACTTAACATAAAATTTAGGAAGGAAATAAAAATGCGAACTGTAGTTATTTGTGGGTGGTTATTTTTCCTTCTTTCCCATTTTCCCTATTCTTAATATTTCCTACAATAATCCCATGACAATTACATTCAAATTCGAATTTGGGGATTTGATGGAAATAATTCGGCAGAATGTCTTCATGTCTAACCCACAAAGGAATCATCATCTTAGAAATGTTTGTATGTAAATATTTCAGGTGGTAAAGATGTTATATTAAAATGTTCTAAATTAAAAACAAAAACAAAAAAATTCTAGTGCTCAATGGCAAAGTAGAAAGACTACAGTTAGCAATCATTTCTATAGGCCAGGCGCGGTGGCTCACACCTGTAATCCTAGCCACTCTGGGAGCCCGAGGCAGGTGGATCACTCAAGGTCAGGAGTTCAAGACCAGCCTGAGCAAGTGCGAGACCCTGTCTCTACTAAAAATAGAAAGAAATTAATTGGCCAACTAAAAATATATAGAAAAAATTAGCTGGGCATGGTGGCACATGCCTGTAGTCCCAGCTACTCGGGAGGCTGAGGCAGAAGGATTGCTTGAGCCAGGAGTTTGAAGTTGCTGTGAACTAGGCTAATGCCACAGCACTCACTGTAGCCTGGGCAACAAAGTGAGCCTCTGTCTCAGAAAAAAAACAAAAACAAAAAAACAAACCAATCATTTATAGTGTATTTCAAAATAGCTAGAAAAAATTTTGAATGTTCCCAACACAAAGAAATAATAAATGTTGAACGTGATGGATATTCCATTTACCCTGATTTGATCATTATACATTGTATTCATGTTTCAAAATAGCACATGTACCCCATGAATATGTACAATTATTACGTATCATTTTTTTAAAAATGGTTAAGCAACTTTACCAAAGACATTAGCTAATAAATGATATTAAAACCCAGAGCTCTCTGACTCCAAAACCCACGTCCATGTCAAGGTTGTTCTTGGTTATGGAAAGAGAAGAATTGATTCCTAGGATGAGAAAGGAAATGAAGGAATATGGAACACGGAGGTAGAGATAGCTTAGACAGAGAAAATGAGGCATTGAGGGCAGATGAGGGAAGAAAAGTGATTGTTAACAAAATGGGGAGGGGAGGTTTGCATAGAACAAAGGCAGAAAAGAAGAGGACATGGAGAAAGAGGGGTGTTTGGTTACAGTGAGGGGCCTGTGCAATGTGCCTCTGCACTAAGAAAAATTCATTCTTAAAATAAAAAAAAGAAGAAATGTTACAAATCAGTGTTTATTAACAGCCTTACACTTGAGTGCTCTATTTGGGAAAGGTTTACTGTCACTAGGATTTCTTTGCTTGGTATTTCTTCTTTGTGCTTGCGAAACAAACACAGAAAACTAAAGTAACTTTTGTGAGTGCTAAGTGTCAGACACAGAACTAGACTTTTTTGTGTATATTTGTTCGTTTAATTTCTAGAAAAACCCTGAAGGGTTGTTGGCAATATCCAATTCCTCAAATGTTAAAAACTCTGGCTTAAAGAAAGGAATCACTCATGCAATACCCACAGCTATTAATAATAAGTGTGAGACCCATGTTCTATGTGACAGCAAAGGCTGTTTGTTTTTTCCCATAAATGGTTGTTTTCTTTGATGCCAATATATAGCCATTATATGGTTATACGCTATATGTTTACTGCTTCTTTTGTATTCACAAGAACAGGGCTTCATTCAAAATACTCTGTCTATAGAACAATTGATATATAGTAAGTATTTAATGTTGCTTTGAATGAGCAAAACATCCAGACATAAATAGCTAGATTTTTATTTTATACATAGAGGAAGAGATACCTGTAAAATGCCACCTGCCCCTGGCTCTGGAGATAATAGTAGGAGTTGGACTGGTAGTAGGGAGTGAAGAGAAATGTCTTAGAGTTGATTATTTCTAGCTGATCCTGTGTGTGAACGCTGTCCCTTACTGGTGAGTCTGTAGTGTAAGTTTGTGCTATTTCCGCATATTACTGTAGGACTTTTTGTGTCCTCCTGTGCCTCTGCACTGTTCAAAAATGGAAGGGCAGTGCAACAGGAAATGATTAAAGGGCTGGGAATAGGAACTTGGGATGAGAGATTAAAGGAATTCAGCGTGGAGAAGAGAAAGATGAGGGGTCGACTGAACAGTCCTCAAGTGCCTAAGAGCTTAGACAGTTAAGAAGGAAGGTGACCAAGTTCACACAAGAAAAGAAGAACTGGGTTTAGATTATAGTTCTGAAGACTAAGAGGGAAATTAATGAAGAACTGCCTGGCTGCAGGTCCTCAGGCACAAAAGCAAACTATATGGAGGAGGCTGTCTTCTTTTCCTGCCTAGATAGAATCATTAAGTGAATAAATGTTTTTATGTCTTATATTATGAAGGGTGGTTTGGGGATAAATTCATTAATTACTTGGCCCTCTGCTATGAGGCAGATATTGTAATATATTGTAATAGGCATTTTTCTTGCTATTTACTCAAGAAGGAAAATTTATACCCATTTTTACAAATGAAGAAGCTAAGACTCAGAAGTATACAGTAATTTCCCCTGAGTCAGACTCTAATAAATGGCAGGGTCAGGATTGTAAGCTATTTGTCTAGCTCCAAAGAACAACAACGAAAGTGAAAACAGTGATGGCAACAAACATGCATAGATGGCTTCCTATGGGAAGCCACCCTGTATTTAGGGCCCGTGTGCATTATGTCACTTGAACCTTCCTAATTCAGAAAGGATTTAAACCTTTTATTTTCAAGCGAAGAAGCACTGCAGAATGGTAATGTTGCCTGTCCACGGTAATATAGCTAGTAAGTGATAGAGCCAGGATTTAAACTTAGACCCAAGACCCTGTTCTTCTACATCATGCCACATACTTCCCCAAATTTTATATTAAGAGAGTTGTCTCTGATCAGTATCATAGAGATAAGAAATGTCATACAGGCAGAAGAGAAGACTTCTCATTGGAACAAATATGATAAGATGAGCAGAGTGAGTACCATGGTAGAAGAGATTTTCTAATGGGGCATTTTAGGGTGGATGGGGTTTCCTCTCAGACATACAGAGAAAACAAAAGGGAAGGATTAAAGAAGAAGGAAAAATTGTGCAACATTAACAAAAACAAAAATGCAAGGAACATAAGGAGATTGACAGAATGTAAAATGTTTCAAAGTGGACTATGTCAGGTAATTTTGGGCACAGAGGGTAGAAAGCTTCCAAGTGACTAGTAAATATGAGACGTAGGGAATATGTTTCATTTTACTCCTAGGCAAGGAGAAATATCTCATTTCCAAACCCCTTTTGTTAGGGATAATGTGACTGAGTTCTCGCTAGTGGACTGTGGAAGAATTGCCTGGTAGAGTCAACCACCCAAGAATTTTCATGAGTGAGAAATCAGCCTTGAGATATCAGTGCTGGCAGTGAAGAAAGTACACCTAACTTGGGACTTTTATCTCCTAGCCTGGCATTTTCCAAAGTGTATTTGCCACAACATTTATCCATAGAAATGCACCACCATTCTAAATGGCCTTTTTGCTGTTAAATATGTCTGAATATTCTGCATATTACATTCCCACTTAGAGATTCATAATTCATAAGAGTATATCAAAGGTTCTGAGAGGTCCTGCAATAAAGAAACCTGGTGAGATATTAAACTTGGCATTTTTCAAATACGTTTTCCCCCTAGAATCCTTCTCTAATAACATCTATGGTATCTTGAGAAACTCATGCTTTATGGAACACAGCAAGGGAAATCTTGCCTTTGTCAATGTGGGCCCACCGAAAGTGTTTGACAAGGTACAAAATTAATCGTAACTCCAAAGAGAAGAAACATTTTGTTCTTTCTCTCTAAGCCATGATGTTTCATTCTGTGATCACTTTTATCTTAAGTCACCAACTTCTCTTTAAGGGGAGGGGGTTGCTAATCTGAGTCAGAGTTCAAAACCTTGTTGGGACTATGACCACTAGTATGAATGGTCCCTGTGCACTTAAAGTCCACATGAATTGACTATTTCCATGCAGATTTTGCTTCCTACACTAACATGGCCTTAGAAGAGCTTGGCTTCTGGGTCAAATGGCCAAGCTTTCCTGTCTCTTTCTCTTCTTTCTCTAATTCTTGGTAAGAATTCCCTAGAATCTCAAGTCCAATTCCAAGATTTGTATTTTGAAAGAAAGTGAACAGGCCCAGGGAGTAAAAACGACTTCTCATGCTTCAAGTTTTTGCTACTCGTTCCAAATCCATTTCATCTCGAGGTATCGGGTGCTTGTACTGCTATTATTACAGTAATTGTTAACCATCTGCCTTTATTCCTGCATATAGCTTCTTCAGACCTAGCAGGACAGGATTTCACTGCAGGTAAGGGAGGCCCCTTGCTTCCAGGCCCTTACATAAGATATCAGCATGTTTGAGTTATGCCTGAAATCCCCATCTCAGAGAGATCCATATTTAAAGATAAACTCTCACCAATTAAGCAATGTCTAATGTATCTTTAGCACTTTGAAAAATCAATATTTCATCAAGTAATTACAAACTTAAGAAAGACACATTTATCTATTACTATTACCCCTTTGTTTAAAAAAAAAAAAAATGGAAAGTTGAGATCCAGAGAAATAAAATGACTTTCCGAAAGACATTGGGTAAGTTGGTGAACTCCATCAGCCTAAGCCCAGTCTTTCAAAGTTTCTTTTTAGGGCAAAAATTGTAACTTTGTACATGGTCATAGTAATACAACTTCCTCCTCAGGGACCAAGCAAGCTGTCAGTTTCTTTCTTTTATCAATATTAATTTCCATGACATTATAGTAAAAATCAAATAAAATATTATTTTATTACTATTATCTGTATCATGAATGTTTTCAAATAATTAACTCCCTATGTCTTTGCCTGCCTTGAAATAAAGCGATTTTTCTTTTGCAATATGTCCAATGATGATTAAAATAAATTGGAGGAATCACAGCTGACTGTATCTGTCCTCTGACTTACAATTTTACATGAGGTGATATAACGTTGTCAGTTTCATTCATTTAAAATATAAACGATTATAAGATACATTAAGACTGATTACGGAGAAGGTTCATGAATTAGTAGAGGCTGGACTATATAATGATAATAACTTACATTTGCAAAGCGCTTTGGCATACATTGTCTCCTCTGAGTCTCAGATTAACCCGTGAAACAGAAAGACTAGGAAATCGTATCCCTTTTCCTGCAGATGAGAAAATCAATACACTGTAAGATGCAATATGTGTTCCCAAGGTCACAAAGCCAGTAGAAGGTTGAGTCATAACCCATATAGGCAGGCCCTTCTTAGACTCATGCTCTCATCTCACCCGCATGTCTGTAATGTGGTGAGAACAGGGGAGAAGAACTAGCCCTCAGTGTGTAAAAAGTCTGGGTGTAGGCTGTCTGGCTCCAGCTGTTCTAGCTCTGTGCCCTGGAGGAGGTCAATTTACCTCTCTGAGCCCACATACACTTATCTGTAAAATAAGAAAAAGAATACTGATTTTCATTGTTTCCAGTATTGAGTCATCATGTGTCAAATTTTGGGCACATAGAAAGTTCTCAGCACATGTTAGTTCTCTTGAAATAGTGTAAGTCCAGGATTGTCTTTTTAAGAATTCCGATTTCAATTTTGCAGGGAAATGAGCCTCACTATCTCTGATTGGCTCTAGGAAGACAAAAGCATTGTGTTGCTTAACATCTTTATCTTCATTGCTTGCAAATGAACATGGCGCATATTATTTTTGAAGAATTAATGGAGAAACGGTCGTCATCTCTTTTTGAATGTTTGCTTAGCCTCCTACACATACAATGTACAGCTCAAGGAGCATTGTGGGCCCACGAAGGTCTCAACCAAGGTCCTTGACCACAGAGCTTTCCCAACAAGCACATGATGAGTTGCTGGTACACGTGTATTGGTACGTAAAAACGTGTACCAAAGAGAAAGAGCATGGCAAACAGAAACTCAGGGCATGGCCATTCAGCCATCTCTGTTTCTGGAAGCACCAGCAGAATCTGCTTTTCAAGAGGCTTCATCTGTCAGGTTCCCTGGCCTGTCCCTCTGGCAGCTAGCTCTCTGGCCACCAGCCTCTTATTCCAAAAGCAAGTCAAGGACCTCAGCATTCCAGTCGCTGATAAATAAACCCCTCTCTCTGTGAGCCTCAGTGACAGATAAATCTGTCCACCCAAGGACATTTCCCAAGCGGGAAGGGCTGTTTAAACTCCTCACCAGATTGCAGCTGGCACCCGCCACGTTGATTTTTCCCTCTCCTTATAATCATAATGGGATCTCAGCAATAAAGATGGATTTGTTAATTTCCATCCCCTTCTCACTTTCTCTTTTAATCACTGTCGAGCATAAATTAATTTCAGCTTAAAGAGCTTTCAACAAGATTCCATCATTGTCTAGGGCACCTAAAGGTCAAAAAACAGGAGCCTCTGAAAATACTCATCAGCTGTTTGCCAGGAATAAACTTTAGTTATTGACACTTAATTATTTCTATTTTGTCCATGGCATGCTGAAGTCAGGAAAGAAAGAGAGAGAGAGACAGTGGGAGGAGAGAAAGCCCAATTTGATCATTGACCTGCTATATTAAGTGTTAGATTTTCTCTAGAGACTTTGATGAAGTGGGCTATAGTTTCAATAGCAAGCATGATATCACTTGGCCATTTCTTCAGGGTAAGATATAAAGTCAACTTTTTAGGTCAGTAGGAATGTTTAAATCCCAGTTCTGCTACATATCAGCTAGGGGTACCTGGGGGAAAATATTTAACTTATGAATTTTTGCCTGTTAAGATGTTAATAATTGTGTCCGTCTTGCAGAATCACAGTGTGAAATTGACAAAAGAAAGATTGTAAAGTGCTGAGTAGGATCCTGGCATGTCACAGGTATCCAAAGTGTGGCTGACATTAGTGGTATTTCCTTTATATATCTTGTCACTTGATAGTTTACTATGAGTCATGAACTGTGATAAAGGGGAAAAAATAGGGAAATATATAGGATCGCTAAGAAGTGCTTCTTTTGTCTCATCACAGAGGAAAGTCAGTAACATAGTGTGAAAAAGTCCTCTTGAGTGACTTGTAACTATAGATCATCTTTCTGACTCTTTGGTGGGACATTGGAATGAGGTTTAGTGTTGTTCAGATCAAGCTTAATCCCCATTTCTGCTACTGACTAAATTACATGTGATCTTGGCAAGTGAATTACATCTGTGAGCTTTAGTTCCCCCAACTATACAATGGGAAAAGTACCTCCCGTATTTGATTGCTGGTGAGGATCAAATGACATGATATATGTAATCAATAAACAGACAAATTTGGGAATACTTATCTTAGGTGTGTTTTGTAATCTACATATCACTAAACAAAATGATAAAAATAGTAATACTAATATTTAATACATACGGCACATTCTATGTGCTAGGGACTTCTCTAAGCACTTTACATGTAATCATTTATATAACCCTCACTAAAAATCTTATGATGATGAAAGTATCAGTATTGTTCTCATCTTGCACATGTGGAAACAGAGGTCAGGGAGATCATTTAACTTGCCAGACACCATATATCCAATGAGTAGTGGATCCATAATTGAAAAATCTATGTAACCTGGATCCGATCTGAGATCTTAAGGGTTTTGTATCCTGCTTTGATGGGAGTAGGGGAAAGAGATGTGAGGCTACTTGTCCAGCTAGCTACTAATAAAGTGGTAGGTAATTACCATTCTGTTTTTTTTTTCTTCTAGCATTCATTCATTCATTCATTCTACGAATATTTATTAAATGCGTACTCTGTTCTAGGCATTAGGTAAGTTGTTGAAGCTAGAGCAAGAAATGAAACAGACAAAGTCCTCTGTTTTCATGGAGTTTATACCCGCTGGTGTCTGGTTCATGCCCAGCAAATACAGAGATAGAATTATAGTAAAAAAGCATAGCTTGGGCACTTCCAGGGCCTGGTTTTAATAGCAGTGTAACACCCCCAAAACTTTACATAGACCTCTTGTCACTACAGGCTAAGAATTGCATGATTTTATCTTCCTGACAACTCCAGGAGGCAGATACTGCTAATATTCACATTTTGTATATAAATAAATCACTGTTTAAAACAGTTGCATCACTTTTATAAGAATATACACAGGAAGTATTGAAGGTAGATTTTGGACTCGGGTCTAACACAGACCTAGAGATTTTAAAGTCCTAGCTATAAGGCTTCTCATTTTTTTTTTTTTTTTTTTTTTTTTGAGACAGAGTCTCGCTTTGTTGCCTAGGCTAGAATGAGTGCCGTGGCGTCAGCCTAGCTCACAGCAACCTCAAACTCCTGGGCTCAAGCAATCCTTCTGCCTCAGCCTCCCAAGTGGCTGGGACTACAGGCATGCGCCACCATGCCCGGCTAATTTTTTCTATATATATTATTTGGCCAATTAATTTATTTCTATTTATAGTAGAGACGGGGTCTCGCTCTTGCTCAGGCTGGTTTCGAACTCCTGACCTCGAGCAATCCGCCCGCCTCGGCCTCCCAGAGAGCTAGGATTACAGGCGTGAGCCACCGTGCTGGGCCGGGCCTCTCATTTAATTACAGCATTTATTTAAATAAAAGCAGCACAGAAGAGAGGATTTTTTTTAAAAGAATAATTGTTCTTAAGACTTTGCATTTCTATATATGGCAAATACTGATGAACAGTTTTCAAAACTTAAAACCTGTGTTGACATACATTATCTTAGTTCATCCTTACAATAACCTTGTCAGTTGCTCATTATCATCTCCACTTTGCCAGTGAAGAATAAGAAAACTGCACATTTCACAGGCTTTTATTTTTTTTCCCAAAATATACTGTTTAACATTTGACATTGTGCTAAGCCACTCCAGGAGCCACTGAGGAAGGACAATGGGTTGGTTGGCTAGAAGTCTCCCATTCCAGTCTCAACCAGATCAAACCTGCTTTAGGATTCATGCAATATTTATTGAGTTTTCGTTGTATCGCAGCCGCTGTGTAGGGTGCTAGAGATGGAGTTTGACCAAGGCAGAATTTTAGGCCCTTTCCTCTTGGAGCTCTTTTGTAGCAGGGAGTCAGATGAATGCAATAGCCATCATTTAATTATATTTTGGTAAGTGCTATAAAAAAAAGATATCAGGTGCTAATAGAAGCTGACCTATGTAGGATAAGGGCATTGATCATTAACAAGATTTAACTTTTACAGAGTGTTTCAAGTCTTCAAATAATTTGAAAGCCACTAGATTGAGAAAATAATAGCACATTTAATGAGACACCTTGGATAATTCTCAGCAACATCTAAACCTTTATTAATGAAGGTAAAATGAACCTCCATTTTAGCATCTATAGTGGACTGCTTATAAACAACAGAAATTTTATTTCTCACAGTTCTGGAGGCTTGAAAGTTCAAGATCAAGGCATCAGCACTTGTAATGTCTGCAAAAGGCCTGAGGACTGGATGGTATTTTCTCATAGTGTCCATATGTGGGGGAGATACAACAAGGCCCTCTCAGGTCTCTTTTTATAAGGGCATTAATCCCATTCATGAACGCTTCCCCTTTACAACATAGTCACCTCCCAAAGGCCCTACTACCTATTACACTAGGGCGTAGAGTTCAAGATATGAATTTGGGGAAGACAGAAACATTCAGATCATAGCAGATGATACATATGAAATAAAGGATTTATTCTTCCTTAAGCACTATTTTTTAAAATTTTGTGGTGATTCTTTTTTAAATAAATTTGACTATGTCTAATTAAGGCATCAAACATGATGTTATATGATACAAATAGATAGTAAAAAGGTTACTATAATGAAGCAAATTAACATATCCATCATCTCACATAGTTCCCCAATTTTTGGTTTGTTTTTGTGGCAAGAGCAGCTAAAATCTCCTTGTTTATCATCAACCCCATATACAGCAAAATTTTATTACCCATGATTCTCATGTTTCATTCTGCATATCTGCTACTTGTGTTATATTATATTTACTTAGTTCATCTAAGTAATTGGACATTAAAAATAATATTAGAGTAAAAAATATAACAGTAATTACAAGGATTCAATCTGTTGTATCAAAATCTAGAATGTAGAATGCATCACACAAACACATGCTTTTACTGCTATAAGTAAAGTATCAACAGTGTACTTTCAGAAGAAACAATTATAGTATAGGCATTTGTTTTTCTTTTTGGTTTCACTATGTTGTTTGTGTCTCAACAAATTTGATTTGGTAGCAGAGATATGCAAGCACTATTTTAAGAAGGATATGCCTAGACTTACGCTTGAGTAATATTTTAATGGAAGTAATTGAAACCTTCATGGGTGGTCCACAACAATATTGTTTACTCTTTAAATGGGAGTTATATATTACTTTAGTTTGCAGTTGGTGAAGGACACCACTGAACTATTTTTGATTGGGAAGGGGGCAAATTAAGATCTATACTTTCAAATATTCAGCCACCATAGAGAGAGTGGATTAGTGGAGATCTAGGGGGCAAGGAGACCAGATAAAAGCCATCATATTTTCTGGGAGAGATGCAATGAGGGTTTGAATCAGCACAGTGACAGTTGGAATGAAGAAGGAGACAGATTCTAGAGACATTTTGGTGCAATAATAAACTCTTGTTACTGGTAATGATGATGATCATTTAGCAGCGCAGAAGTTGCACCCCTGTGCCAAATACTTCTAGGGTCTGTAGATTTCAGGCCAGAAATTAGTAAAGGGGCATTTTGTCAGTCTTATTGCCTTGTAATAGCTGTCCTCAATTGGTATTTGTTGATTTGACTTGATTGCTTTGTGTGGAGTACAACCCAATTAAATATAAGCCATATCCTCACAGAGAAGCAGATCTATCCAGACAACATAACAAGGATGATTTTCAAAATATTTCTACTTCATCCTCATACTTCAGGGCAAGAAGTTTGATTCAGAAAATTGTTGTTAGGAAAGCCATAGAGAGGATAGGTTAGTAACAGGAAAATGACCAGCCCGAATATTATATATTCTAATGCCAGCAGGTCTGAGAACTACAAAGGGAGAGAAATCACCAAAGGGAGAGATTGTTCCCTCTTCACAAATATAAATGAGTAAATGGCAATTCCTGTTCATTAAAATTCTATGGAGATAAAGAATGAAAATTTGTAGATAATTAGCCGGATTTCTCTATTTGCAGAAACCCGGTTGAGCATAAATAAAGAATGGCCCTGCTACGGATGCGTGTGGTCATCATGTGCAAATGGAAAAACCTTCTCATCACCATTACAGAGGGTTTTTCATGTCATTTGCTTTGAAGCATTAACAAAAAGAAATATACAATTAAAAAGAAGAATGCCGCTTCTCTATTCATTGCCCCTGACTCTCGCTTCAAATGCAGCACAATCAGAAATTATGCCATTGTCTCCAATTTTGAAAGCACAGAGACAAGAGTATAGCTATCCCCACCAAGACATCCTCTAAACTCCATCCTTATTACTGGGTCTCAGGAAAAGAACCCACAGCAAAAAAAGTGGTAACCTCATAAATTTCAATCTAATCTCAAATGTGTAAAATGTCATGCACTTTTCCAGAGATACCATCATCACGTCATGTATCATAATCAAATCGTCACAAGCAAAGGGGAGGCTTTGTCACTTCTGTGAGGGTTCACACTCTAAATCTTGCTTTTTGTTCCTCCTCTAGCCACAAATGACTCAAATGTATGCTGGGCTCCTTCTCAGTCTTCAACCTTAGCCAATCAAAATGACGTATTTTATCCAAAGCCATCTCTGATAGACCTGTTAGTCCTAATCATTACTTTCTCTTCACTTTCAACATTCACAAGTTGGTACAGATTCCAATTTATTGTTATTATGATTGATATTGTCTGATAAGACATTGAAGACAGTGACTGTACCTTATCGTTCTTTAATTTTTTTCTTGGACTCTTCCAGGACACTGAACAAAATCAGGCTCCAAAAGTTCAGAAATTTCCCCAGCTAACAACAAGCATTTCATATGGCCTTTGATTCATATGATTCTTTCAGACACTATGTGACACACCAGGTCAGCTATTATTTATTTTAATTTCAAAGAAGACACAATGAGATATTATCTTACCCCAGTTAGAATGTCTATTATTAATATTAAAAGCCAAAAATAACAGATGCTTGCAAAGATGTGAACAAAAGGGAAAGCTTATACATTGTAGGTTGGAATGTAAATTAGTACAACCAATATGGAAAATAGTATGGATATTTCTCAAAAACCTAAAAGTAGAACCATACAATCCAGCAATCCTACTACTGGGTATCTACCCAAAGGTAAAGAAATTAGTATATCGAAAAGATACTTGCACTTACATGTTTATCACAGCACTATTGAAAATATGAAAGATATTGAATCAAACTAAGTGTCCATTGCTGGGCAAATGGATAAAGAGAATGTGGCATATACACACAAAGGAATATAATTCAGCCATAAGAAAGAATGAAATCATGCCATTTGCAGCAGCATGGATGGAACTGAAGGTCATTATATTAAATTAAATAACCCAGATTCAAAAAGACAAATATCACATGTTCTCACTCCTATGTGGGGGTCTAAAAAAGGCTGATCTTATAAAAGTAGAGCATATAATGATAGATACTAGGGGCTGGGAAAGGTGGGTGAGTGTGAGGAGGGATGAAAACAGGTAGGTTAAAGGATACAGACAATTAAGATAAAAGGTATACAAGCTATATCTTTTATCTAACTACAATACAGTTAGAGAAAAGATACGAGTTATGTCGTTTGACAGCAGAGTAGTGACTATAGTTAACAACAATGTATTTTATATTTCAAAGTAGCTAGAAAAGAGGACTTGAATTGTTCCCAACACATGATAATGATAAATACTCAAAGTGATGGATACCTCAAATACCCTGACTTGACCACTATACATTCTATTCACATCACAAAATATTGCATGCACAGCATTAATATGTAAAGTATTATGTACCAGTAAAAAAATAATTGAGTTCTGAGAGTCTCAAAGTAGTGTTATAATGACTCTCAATCACACAGTCTATGGGTGTTATGATAGAATAACAATTAAGTTTATTTGATGCCAAGGATGCAAAGCTGTTTCTTTTACATCATTTGTGTAAAGTTAGAAACATGAGTATCAAAAACAGCACAGATTTGGGTCTTAGTTTTAAATTTCAGCATATTATGGGGGGTAGAAATGTTAAGGTTATGTATATTGTCCATGCCCCCCTCCTGCCCACCTGACACCTGATAAATGTTACTCCTATATGTTCACTTAAGTGTTGATTCGTTAATACCAATTTTCTGGTGAGTACATGTGGTGCTTGTTTTTCCATTCTTGAGATACATCATTTAGTAGAATGGGTTCCAGCTGTATACAGGAAAATACAAGAGGTGCTATATCACCATTGTTTCTTAAAGCTGAATTGTACTTGATGGTATACATATTCCACATTTTATTAATCCACTCATGTATTGATGGGCACCTGGGTTGTTTCCACACCTTTGGGATTGTGAACTGTGCTGCTATAAACATTCAAGTGTAGGTGTCCCATTTGTAGAGTGTCATTTGATCTTTTGGGTAGATGCCCAGTAGTGCAATTGCTGGATCAAATGGTAGGTCTACTTGTATCACTTTAAGGTATTTCCGTATTGCTTTCCACAGAGGCTGAACCAGTTTCAGTCCCACCAGCAGTGTAGGAGTGTTCCTATCTCTCTGCATCCATGCCAACATTTATTGTTTGGGGACTTTTTGATAAAGGGCATTCTTACTGGAGATAAGTGATATATCATTGTAGTTTTGATTTTCATTTCCTTGTTGATTAGAGATGTTGAGCATTTTTTCATATGTCTGTTGGCCTTTATTCTATCTTCTTTTGAAATATTTCTGTTCATGTCCTTTGCCCACTTTTGATAGGGTTGTTTGATTTTTTCTTGCTGATTTTCCCTAGTTCTAAATAGATTCTAGTTATCAGTCCTTTATCAGATGTGTAGCTTGTGAAAATTTTCTCCCATTCTGTGGGTTGTCTGTTTGCTCTCTTGACAATTTCTTTGGCTGTGCAGAAGCTTTTTAATTTGATCAGGTCCCATTTATGTATTTTTGTTGCTGCTATGATTGCCTTTGGGGTCTTCTTCATAAATTCTTTGCCTAGGCCAATGTCTAGAAGAGTATTTCCAACATTTTCCTCTAGGATTCTGATAGTTTCACACCTAATGTTCAATTTGGTAAAGACTCAGGATACAAAATCAATACACAGAAATCAGAGGCATTCATATATGTCAACAACAGTACAAGTGAGAACCAAATCAAAGACTCAATTCCCTTCAAATTGCAACAAAGAAAATAAAGTACCTAGGAATATATTTAAGTAAGGAGGTAAAAGACCTCTACAGGGAAAACTATGAAACACTGAAGAAAGAAATAGCAGAGGATGTAATCAGGTGGAAGAATATACCATGCTCATGAGTCAGCAGAATCAACATTGTTAAAATGTCTATACTACACAAAGTGACCTACAGGGTCAATGCAATCCCTATTAAAATACCATCATCATTTTTCACAGATATAGAAAAAATGATTTTACACTTTGTATGGAACCAGAGAAGACCCCGTATAGCAAAATCAATCCTAGGCAATAAAAACAAAATAGGAGGTATCAATTTACCAGACTTCAAACTATACTACAAGGCTATAGTCATTAAAACAGCTTTTTACTGGCACAAGAACAGGGACATTGACCAGTGGAACAGAACAGAGAACCCAGATATAAAACCATCCTCATATAGCCAACCAATCTTTGACAAAGCAGACAAAAACATACATTGGGGAAAAGAATCCTTATTCAATAAATGATACTGGGAAAACTGGATAGCCACATGCAGAAGCCTGAAACAGGACCCACACCTTTCACCTCTCACAAAAATCAACTTATGCTGGGCAACAGACTTGAACATTAGTTTATCTTTTATCAAGTGATTTTCAGCTCCATTACTCAGAAAGTTCAAGTGATCTTGTTACATCATAGGACACATTTAATCTATGTGTGTCAGCAACACTTCCTTTTTCCTAAAGTAAGAGGTGCCATGTATTTATTTAAGAATCCAAGAGGATTCCATTGTAAAGTTAATATGAATCACTTAAGAAAAATGGAGCCCACTCAAGTGATTATAGAATCAGGTCTGGAAATCATAATCTTAACAAACACTGTGTTATTTAAGATAATACAGAAACGAAGACATTTCAAAATACAGTAGCTTAAATGAGTTATTCATTTACTTCTCACAGAAAGTTCAGAGCTCAACAAATTAGGGCTTCTCTGCAACCTTCCAACTTCCAACTTACAATTCCAAACGTTGTGGTCGTCATTGCCATTGAGAATGTACAGGGCACATCATGCAGTGTAAATCCTCATCTGCAAAGCGGAGGACACCCAGACTGTAAAGGTGTGTTGAGGATCATTTGGGATAGCATTAGCAAAGTATTTGTTTGATGCCTGACACATAGCAGGCACCTGTTAAAGGGCATTGCTCAGTCTTAGTGTTTTTATTTTTCATAATAATGGTGGTGGTGGTTGTTTCAACCTCCTCTCTTTTCTCTTACTCCTTTATTTATTTTTATAGCTTTCACATCTTAAAACACAATCAGAAAATATACTTTCCTAAAGGTTGTAGCATCAAAGACAGACCAACGCATATAATGAGGTGTTCAAGAAGTTCTTAGTCAACTTTTAATTGAGTTTTTCAACAGTAGTAATTAACATGATGACCTCACACCTCACAATACTGCTCAAGAAATATGTCCAGAACTTTAGTATTTTAGTACTGAATTGGTTAAATTTTGCCACTTTTACTAGAACCATCTGCACTGCCTCTTCCACACATGTTAAAAACAAACAAACATTCAAACTCAGCAAGGTGCAAGGTACAGAAGGAGGCAGTGAATTGTACATTCTTCCTTTCTTTCTCCCTTCAATTACATACTGATCACTCCTCTGATGTATAATCACACTGGGTCTTTCTTTGTTCCCTATTGAAACCCATGACAACAACAACAAAAACACATTTTCTTTAATTTTTGAAAATTAACTATTATCTCTTGTTGTGCAGTTTTATCTATTCTTTCCAAGAATATAAATTCTGACCTGTGTTCATACCATTTTCTCAAGACTTCTCCTTTATTCCCTTCTATTTAAGACTAACCACATTCTTTCTTAGAATGAGCCTAGTGTGATGGAATTCTGGTTAAAATTTAACTTGAGGTAAAGAAGATTGACATCTTACTCTAGTGTTTTGAGTCTGGGTCCTGTGAATTTTCAGGCCCTCTTTTACAAAGTCACTAATATCATTCATGAAGCTCCACTCTCAAGACCTAATCACTCCATAAAAGTCCCACATCCTAATACTATCACTGTGGGCATTAGGATTCCAATATACAAATTGTAGGGGAGCAAAAGCATTCAAAACATAGCACAATTCCTGAAAATTCATGCTCCTTCCACAATGTGAGGACACAGCAGAAAAGCATTCTCTGTGAACCAGGAAGTGAGCCCTGAGCAGACGCTGAATCTACTGGTGCCTTGATCTTAGACTTCCTGGCCATCAAAACTGTAAGAAATAAACACCTGTTATTTATAAGCTACCCAGGTTATGGTATTTTCTTATAACAGCCTAAATTGACCAAGGCTCTATAAATGATTTATTTTTTAGAACCACTCACTTGTATGTACAGCTGACCCTTGAACAACACAGATTGGACCTGTGTAACTTACACTTATACATGGATTTTCTTCTGCATTTCCACATCTCAGACAACAAAACCAACCCCTCCTCTTCCTCTTCAGCCTGTTCAACACGAAGACGAGGAAGATGAAGACCTCTACAGTGATTCACTTCCACTTAATGAATAGTAAGTATATTTCCTCTTCCTTATGATTTTCTTAATGACACTTTGTTCTAGCTTACTTTATTGTAAGAATATAGTATATAACGCTTATAACATACAAAATATATGTTAATTGCCTATGTTTGTTTTGGTGTGGCTTCCAGTCAACAGTAGGTTATTAGTAGTTATGTTTTGGGGGAGTCAAAAGATATACACAGATTTTTGACTGTACAGTACCCCAAACACCCTATGCTAACTCATTCCCCCTGTGCCATGATGTTAAGGTTTTATTTATCTCAGACTATAAGACAAATAGCTAACAGTTTGTCATATGTTACTTAAAATAGTTTTGTTCGGTGGGAACCCATGTGCCAATTGAGAGCATCTTCAATTAATTAATTATTTTTATCTTTCCCATGATTTTTATTTTTTCCACAATTTATAGCAAACAATCAGAAAATGGTAAGTATCTACTAAAGGTTTCATCATTAATGTATGAATTGATATAAATTGTGGACAAGTAAATTCAGCAAGCTATATGCCCCCATGGTTCTTTTTCAGTGGTATGGACAATCCCCATGATTTACTGGTCTCACAAAACAAAGTGATCAAGTTTAGATTAGAGAATCATTGCCCAGAAAGCTCATATAATTCCATTATAATTAATTCTCAAATTATAGTGTGCAACTCAGTGATGGGCCACAAAATCACTTTTGGTGGGTAATGAACTGAAATAAAAAATAAAATCACACCTATCCTTTTCTACTGTTCAGTACTTCAAGGTGAATGGTGAAGATAGTCATATTTTTTCCAAGGTTTATTTATAGATTAAAGACACTGATGGTCACCAACATTAGATCTTAATCAATGAAAACTTAGTACCTAGCTAAAATTTACTGAGGACTAAATATTCCACTGCTCTGGGAAGGTTTCTGGTGTCTTGTGACTGTTGGCAATGGTGAAAACCTCCCATGTCTGAGTGTACTCCCCAAAGCTGGAGTCTGCAGAGTTTTGGAAAGAGGTACAATGGTTTTCAACTGCTATTATGTTTACCTTTAAATTTGAGTCATTTTTAAATTAGCCCAATGATGATCAAAGTAGATCATTGAGAGTTAATTGCCTTTCAGTATATGGTGTCATGGCACACATTTCCACCCACATCTGTTTACTCATATATTAATGGTGATTTAAATACGATCATCCATTTCCTTCTTGAAAGAATCAGTTTATAGTAATTTTTTTCTTACAAGCTCCTTGATCCTCTATGTATTTTCTATGTAAGTGCCCTTCCAGCTGGTTTCCCTGGAGTTGGTTTTCCTAAGAAAAGGTGGAATGAGGAAATTTTAATTGATTATGGTCTCAGCAGGCCAAAATCAAGTATCTATGAGATGCTTCCTCTCCCACTAGACATTTAGGTTCCTTGGATCAGTCACATTGTCTGTCTGTTTCTTGCTGCCCCCTCAGTGCTTATAATAGCACTAAGCACATAGTAAATTTTCAAGAAATACTTATTAAAGGAATTAATATATATATAAATATAAAGTTGTAAGAATTGATACTGCAAGGGCCGGGCGCTGTGGCTCACGCCTGTAATCCTAGCTCTTGGGAGGCCGAGGCGGGCGGATTGCTCAAGGTCAGGAGTTCAAAACCAGCCTGAGCAAGAGCGAGACCCCGTCTCTCCAAAAAAAAAAAAAGAATTGATACTGCATATCTATTCAAGACCACATATTTAAATATATATTTTACATTTATATAATATTACATAATATTTTCACACACAAAAAATTCTTCCAATCATCACAATGACACTATGTAGTTAGCAGTGCAAATAATGCTATGACTTTGTACGTTTGCAAGTGATGAAATTGAGGGCCGAAAATACTTCTCCAATGTTAAGAATCTATTGAGTGACAGAAATGAGGCTCAAACTCAGAATTTCCCCATTTCTACTTTGCTGGTTCTTTTCTCTAGCTTCCTCCCAGCTCTTAGATCTGGTGACTCAAAGTGGAACCCAGGATGGTTTCCTGGATCTCCTTGGCCACACATCTCCCTCTCTTGTCCCCTCCAGAGACACCCTAGGCCACTGCTGAGCTCCCTCCGACCAAAGCATCCCAAGTGCTGAGAAACACGGCACCACTGAGCCTACTCATCAGCCAGTTGGCACTTTTTCAAATGAGCCACTGAATGGCAAATGCACAGATAACACTGGGATAAAATGAGCTCCTCTTATTGATTTTCCAAACCAATATGGCACGGGTGCTCCCTCTTTGTGCCATCTCCTCCCTCTGCCTGGAGGCATTCTCTGCCCGTCCATCATTTTAATTAGACATTACACCTGGCACAAATGCTGAGTTGATTAACCTTAAAGGATCTGAATAGGTTCTCTGATCGTTAACACGGGGCCCCTGACATATTATAACTCACGTTAACATGTGCTGTTGCACAAACTCACAGCTTCCCCAGCCCGCTTCCAAAGCCGCCGTGCAGGGTAATAGCATCTACAGAGAGCTCTTTGCGAAGCGTGTTCCCATAACAATGCCACGAAAAGCACGATTTAAAAGATGGATTTGTGTGGACTCTGCAGACACCACTTTTTAATGTTCATATAAATGTACCTTCCGTGTCAAGGGGGTTCACGGGGATGGTCCTCTGTGTTACAATGCAGTGACGGAAGGAGCACTGCTTTTGGAGCAGGAAGGCATGGGATTTCATCCTGTGCTGATGGTGGTCTTTGAATAGTCTTTTAATTTCTCTGGGTCTCAGACTCCTCATGTGGAAAATAGAGATCAAAAAGACCACGAGGGTTTCCTCGCCTTGTAACTAGTGCCCATCGACATGCCTCCACCTAGTGTGGGGCACAGAGAATACCATAGTGGATCCTTATTCTTTGCTGTTGATTAAGTGAAGTTTCTGCCTCAAATATTTCACCCTTTTCTGGTGACATAGGGTGCCTTAGAGACGCCAAAGAACCCTTTTCCATTTCCCTTAAGTCCCTAGATAAACCACACAAATCAGCCCTTATGCGTCTTTCCCATGGGTCCCAACTTAATGCTCTGCCCAAAACCTTCTTAATGGAAGCTACGCCTGGATCTAATATCCTTTTATAACCAAAATCGGGGAGAGGAAAGAAATAAGCCAATAAAGAGAAAGAAGACAATTTTTAAGACCCTTTGCTTTATTTACCAAAGCTTCCTCCTTTTGGTCCAAGGAAAGGATGATTTTCTATAGCAGGTCCTGAATTCTAGTCATGAACCTATTCTTCTGGTGTGCTCTGAAGATCAAAATAGCTGGTAAATTAGATGGTGAGCTTTGTGATAATCGGGACTGAGTTTAACTTTTCAGCATCGAATGCTAAGATCAATGCCCCATTCACAGTGGGCATGAAGTATGTGTTGATTGATTTGCTTGAAGAAGTGGAAATTTCCAGCATAAGCAAAGACCAATGGGAAACATATTTTTGTCCGAACAACATTTTCATTTCTCAAATAGCATTATTCTGCTGACAAACTACCCCAATGTACCTTTGGCCAACTTCCCCAATTATAAAGGAGAGAAGAATTACTGGGTAGGAGAAAGAACTTGTGTATGACAATCTATCCCACTAATTAGGCCTGTCCACTGGGGTTTTCTTTTTTAGCTGTGTGACTTTGGTGAAGTTAATTGTCTTTTCTGAGTCTTATTTTCTTCCTTACTGAGTTGTGAAAATTACATGAGCTAATATACATAAAGCTTCCATCCCGGAGTCATGCATAGTCAGTACTGAGTAAACAGTACTTATTATTTTAGCACCTCATGGGGGGAAGAGAGATAAAGATTATTCTGTGAGTATCTGTCAATCGAGTCTATAAATAAACAGAAGATAGAAAAAACTTATGTTCCCTTGCTTTGCCTTAAAATGCAGGGAGAGAAATTAGGCTCTTTGGAAATTCCTAGAAATGAGTATTTGTGTTCTGACACAATGATCTTATTTCTCATATCTTTGTCTGGGAATCAAAGGCAGGGCCTGGAAGAAAGGCCTACGAGGACCTCTTTTTATCTCCTGAAACTTAAAGACTTCAAAGGTGGCCTACTTAAACAAAATCCCTGACCTCTAATCCTTGTCCATTTCTGTAGAAAGGTCAGCATCTCTTGGGTTTGTGGCTCATGGCAAACGGAGAAACATTCAGCTTCACAGAGAAGCTTCATAGATTGGTGCCTACATTGTGCTGAGTTAATGGGCTTCATCTTTGAGGAGTACAGGACCAGGATTTTTTAAAGTGCTTTCATCGTGCTGCCACCCCTGCTAAAGAAATGCCCACTTTTCCTCAACTACCACAGTCCACAGCCAGGACCACAGCTTCAGTGTCACCAACTCTTGGGCACCTACCCTGACCCTCCTGGTTAAAGTGCCCCAGTGTTCTCTGCAGTGTGTTGTGTATCTGTGTTACAGCACTTGCCACCTGGCTGTGATCATCACGCTACTCCCTGCTTCCCTTATTTGACTGTGTGTTTTATTAGTCTTTGCCTTACCAGTACCAAACACAATGCTTGGTACTGGCTGGGAAGGCTTTCAAGAGTTGATTTTTTTTTTTTGAATAATTAAATGAATGAATAAATTAACCAGTAAAACAAGGTAGTTCATTGGAGGGATAAACATGCTTTCCAATGAGGAAGAGCTGAGTTCATACACTGGCTCTTCCCCAAACTGTGTGGTCTGTCCAAGCTATGGTGTTATATATAAAATGAAATAGCCTAACCATACTAGCCATTAAGAAATTATCTCTCAATGCCAAGTCTACCTCTCTCTACTGTGTAAAATATTTGTTTTATCATCTAGGGTTGGCGGGGAGGTGTTAAAGGGAGGCTTCAAATCAAGAGGTACAAGAGAAGAAGCAAACCATCCCATAGTGCTTTTGTTTCTATCAGTGTAACTCAGCAACATTTATTCACTGAGGCAGTATGTTTCTGTAGTAGCAGGCGATTCCAGTTTTCAGTTTTTCCAACACTTTAAGAAGGAACCTCATATACCTACTAAGAGACACCAGCCATTGCCTAGTGATAGTTCCTTCTCAGACGTCCGAATCCCAGCTCTGGGTGGTCCTTACTCCAAGCTTCAAAGTTTCAATAATTTTAACTTCCTTCATTTTACTTCTGCCCTATGAGGGATACCTCTATCCATTTTTACCCTTTTTAAAAATCATGTTCCACATAATTTTACATTTCCATCAGAAAGGTAGAAGGGTTTTAATTTCTCTACATCCTTGCCAACACTTGAAAATTTATGCTTTTTTAAAAATAATAGCCATCCTAATATGTAAGTTGGTATCTGATTGTGGTATAATGATAATAATAATTATTATTATTAATGTGCAAACACTTTTAAAGGAATAAGTCTCCCCTACTAGAACTATACACAATACCATCATTTGAGCACTAGATAGACTCAATAGGTGAAGAGGGGTAACTTAGTTGATGGTAATTTTACTCTAATGCTGACACTACCACCACTGTTATTATGTTCCCCAGGATGGCTTAAACCTTTTCTTTTGGTTGCTTTTAGATGATGCAGATAAGCTAGAATAAAAAAAAAATTCTCTAGTTAATTTAGAAGAGGAGCATAAGGAAATAAACTAAAAACATAAGGAATAACAACAACAACAACAACAAATCATCTAATTTCCAATGGGATTTTATAGATTTTATCCTACTTGGTTAAGTTCAGTTTGGTCTGATAAAAGTTCTTGAGCATACAAAATGCACTGAGTTCTGCATTATGTGCTAAAGGTACAGACTTAATTAGAAAAAGACTTTGCCCACCCCCTGCCCCAAAAGATCACTACCAGATGTCAGACAGACATAATCTATTGAAGTACATGGAGGATAAATCATTACCAGGCTCACAGGACATGACCCACTCTACTGATTATCTGTATTCTAGCCTTAAAATCTACCTCAATATACCAGAGTACCACTTCCCATCCCACCTCCATATGTCAGGTGCTATGCTGCTTAATCTGTACCTTAGGGAGATAGTCACTGAGATGCAATGATGGTATTTAAAAGTAGCTTCAAAAATCCTTTTAGAGAGGAAATGGTCTTTGTTTAGGAAAATGTCTCGGAAAGCTTCCCGGGGTAGTTGATGCCATTCTGAAGATGTGGCTTTGAAGAAGTCTAGAAAAACAAAGAATTAGCTAAACTCCTGTGGACAGAAACTATGGGATGAAAGGAAAAATGGAAAATAGAGAAGAGAGAAGGGCAGAGAGGAAATGGAAATAAGGAAGACTAAGAAGTGTGCTAGGAGGATAAACACTGACAAGTAGAAATAACTAGTGAACTTACAGAAACAGAAGAATTTGATTTTTCTGTTGTGTGTATGTAAGTGTGTGTGTGTGCGCGCACGGGGCTGCAGTAGAAATCCCTTTTTATCATTTGATTCTTCAATAAAATCATCTACTCACATAAAAGCTTGTCTTGAATTTTGGGGGGCTTGTTTCTTTCCTCTTTTTGGAAATCAAAAAAGGAAAATAAAATAGCTTCAACATCTAAGTTGATCTAGTATAGAACAGAAAGTATCACAGCACAGGAGGAGAAAATATTCCCTAAATTATTTCAGTGGAAGCAGAAGCTGACTACATAAAGGGGTTTTGAAAAAAAGACAAGTCTGGGAAATTCACAGGAAATATTGGAGAAGCCATTAGGATCACTACAATCTCTGGCAAGGATATTTGAATTATTTATGATTTGTTTTTAAAGCTCAAAGTGACTATGCACAATCAGAACATCTGAGTACACCCAAAATCTCAATATAATGTGTTGCATAAGGTAGTGACTAGAAACACAAGCTTTAGATTTAGTCAGAATCAAGTTTATTTCGTATTTTAGTTTTAAGTGCTTGGACATGTTACTTTACCTTTCTGGGCTTCAGTTTTCTCACCAATTACATTGATAATAATGTCAACCTCATGGAGTGTCTTGAAAATTCAATAAAATGATACAAATAAGTCCAAGAGTAAATCTTGAATCCACTAATAAATCATAGATGTCATTTTGGATTTTTTTCATGCATCTACTATAGGATTTATGTTACACAATTCTGTTGACTTTCATCCTTCCAGGAATATAAACACCTACCAAATAAAACAAGTTTTACTAGGATATTTTCGTTAATATGTTGAAAACATTTTCTTAAATGCTTTTTCTCCCTACTAGAGTATGAGCTACTTAGGGGATGGCAGCCACTTATACACGTATACCATCAGTACCTGTCAGAGTCTATTGCCTATAGCAGGTGCCCACCACAGATGTGCTGCATGGATGATGGATGGGTGGGTGAATGGATAAATGGGTGGAGAAATGAATGAATGCTGACAGAGGATCATCTGGTGATGGTGTTCCAGAGCAGTTCTAGGAAGATGTAGACTGACACAGAGACTTGTAAGCATGCACTTCAAAACCCTTCATGCCTACTCAGAACTTCACCTCCCAACACCATTCTCCAGTGTTTTATTTCCCATTAATTCTGACTATAATGGAAACAAGAAGCATTATAGGTGTCTTGCCAGCTCCCCAGTAGTCTTAATTTCCATTTGTGGTTCCCAGTGTTTTCTCCAGGTTACAGTGTTTTCTTTTTCAGTTAGGCGTGTGACTTAAGCCTGCTATGGCAGAGTAAATCTTAATGATTTTTGCTTGCAAAACTGGTAGATAAAACAGATTATTTCTCTTTTTTCTCTGTAGTATGCCAAAATGAGGCTGGATATGTTATGGTCAGCCTTGATATTATGAGAGAAGCCAGGTTGAAGACAAAAGAGGAAGAAAAAACTTCAGCGTTATATAGAGAAATGGTGCAAAAGCCCTAATGGCATCATGAAACTCTGAATCAAACTTTTCCTGAAGTCAAAACTGCATCTCATTTATTATATTACATGTGAAACAGACTTTTGTCTATGATTCATATATTACATAAGGCAGTTGGAAATGGGCATTCTATAACTGGTAGAGGAAGGAAGGCTGTTGTTTTTAATTCCCTACAACCTTTCTTCCAACTGTTTTTTGTTTTTTTTTTTCTCCTTCTGGTAATAGAATACCAATTTTCATTTTGAAAAATACTTTTCCCTGTGCCCTTGTGAATTTGGTCCCGCCTCTTCTACAACTGGAACAAATCAGAGTCTCTTTTCAAAGTTCAATACATGCACTGAAGGTGAGTGTGTCACATTCTGAGAATTACTGACTGGAGAGATAATGGAAGCCTGTAACCTCCCCTGTGATTCTCTTTGTACTACAAGATGAGAACCTGTGTAATAATTAAGCTAACAAGATGAAAACAGGATACAATGTAGAAGAGCAAGGCCTTTATTTCCTCATTTGAACACCTAGATCCAACTAAGTCTGAAGCTGGACCTGCCTCCTTGCAATTCTCTGCTATGAGAACCAATCCTTTCCTTTCTTGGCTCAAGGTGGTTTGAATGGGCTTTCCATAGCTTGTAGCTAGAACAGTGCTAATGAGAACATCAAACCTCTTGTAGATCCCTTGAGTTCTCCTGATGATTTCTGCATCAGTGTTCTTGCATATACTATTACTACTCTCTGAAAGGTGATGTGTAAATATTTAGTTTTGGCAGGATGACAATCCACTCCATGATTTAGTGGCTTGAAACAATACCCATTTCTTTACATCGTGACTCTGTAGGTCAGAAATTTGGAATGAGCTAACCTGGATGGCTCTTCTGGCCATGGCTGGGGTCACTGATGCAGCCCTTCAGCAAGGATCCCTGCTCCTGAAGTTGGCTGGCTCTCGTCTGGAGTGACATCAGTGACTACACCACATAGCGTCTGTCATCCTGCAAGCTAGCTGCTACACTTGTTTGTATAGTGGTCGCTGGATTCCAAAGGAAGAATAGAAGCATGCAAGTCTTCTTGAGGTTGAAATTTAGGACTGGCACATCACTGCTGCTGTTGGGTCCTCTTGGCCAAAGCAAATCGCAAGCAGCCATCCCAGATCCATGGAGGGAGGGTATAGGTAGGGAAGAAGTGGCCTCTGCCTCTTCATGAGAAGAAACATGGAGTCTAATATCACAGAGGCCTGAGTAGAGGGAAAGGAGTAATTGCAGCCCTATTTGCCAATTATCTTCCATTAGGTCCAACTAGTAAAGTTCTCTTTACCCTTTGACATGTCAATCAGGTGTGACTGTGTCTTCGAAACCTTTCTAGACATTTTTTGATCCCACACCTGGGAAAAAAAAGAAAAAACTAATCCCTTTAAAAAAAAATTTAACATATAGCTGCCACTCAGGAAAGATTTGGCAAATGAAAGAATTGACTTCTTCTCTGTAAAACCTTATTAATACTTTTATTATTGTATTAATGTATAATACCTTCCATTGCAATCATCTGTCTTCCCTTTAAGGTGGAGAGCTCTTTGATGACAAAAGCCACAACTTTCTCATTTTCTATCCCCAGTGCCTAGCACTGTGGTGTGTAGATCAGGCACGAAAATGTGCCAATGAACCTATCTCTGCCCAGAGTGAACTTTACCTTCTTTCCTACCAAAAAGACCTGCTGAGGTAGCCAGAGACTTTGTTCGCTGCCAAATTGGATTACATTAGTGGTTCAGAACCACAAGAAGGACAAAACTCATTGTAAACAGTTAATCATAATGAAATTAGCTCACTGAGTCTCCACCTAAATCAAATCAAATATCTGTTTTATGAACTTATGAACAGATACAATCATTCTTTCAACTGTAAGAGAGCTAGGAAAACAGCAAGTGCCAGCAAGGATGCAAGAGGGCTGATATATCTTTATGTGTCACAAGGGACTAAGAGGTAAAAAATAAATAAAAAAGGCCTACAGAAATAAATTGCAGTGGTTTGATATAACCTAATCAATTTGTGAATGGATGCAAGGCAGAATTCAGTAATCTGTGCCAGAGAGTGGACAGAAATAAATTCTTTCATTCCAGATGGAGAAATTATCAGAGATATATGAAATATGATGAGAAACTAAGCTAACAATTTTTAGCACTAAATTTTCTGTTAGCTTATTCTTTGTCATATATGTGAATGTGTGTGTATGTATACATACACATAATTTAAAAATATCCATTTTACATGCTTTTAAATTGGGCCCTTAATTTGGCATTTATTCAACATGAAAAAGATGTTTAAAAGAGTTCCTGTATCTTTGGTCATTTGTGTGGGAAAATGGCAAGGTAGAAATTAGGAGTGGGGCAAAGTGAGGGAAAAATGGATGATTGAGGAATTCTTGAACAAGAAAAGAGAGGTGGTTTCAGATATTAACATCCTTAGTAAAGATAATTTATTTAGCACTTACTATGTGCTACATAATTTTTAGTATCAAGAATACTCAATAAGAAAATGTTAGTTCATTTCTTTCAAACTTGAGGGTTATGCCACTGTGCCTACCACTTCAGAGCAGACTGCAAACACAGAAACCTAGGGTAACAGTAACGTTAGTAGCACCCTGACTTTTATTACCCACACTCGCATTTGTACAAATTATAGTAATTATAATGATAATAGCTAGAATATCATTTCATGGTTTACCAAATCTTATAAATGTTACTGCACTTCAATGCTCATGACTAGGCCATGTTGAAATTGATATATCAATTTAACAAATCAGAAAAAAAAATGAGGCTAATTGACATGGCCAAGGTCACAGTGCTACATTTATGGAAATACTGACCCACACACAAGCTACTTTGATTACTCTAGGTGTCCCATGCTAAACACATTTCAGTGAAAAAGAGTAGGTTGGATATTAGATAGAACACATGTCCTTTGAAATAGTGTATTTCTGTGATTCATTTCTTATCAATCCATTTTAGTGAAATGCAATTGAACTAAAATTTTGTGTGTATAGATTTGTTTCCTTGCTGCCATCTCTTGGCCCTTCCTTTAATTCATGCAGTAATGCCACAGTGGTCTTTCCAAAATGCCTGTTTGATCCTTTATCTTCACTGAGTAAATATACTCAATGGTTTCCATTATTTTTCTACAGTTTAGTAATTCACTTTTCCTTGCAGGACATTTAGATTCTTTGGTTACTTCCTATTTACAAACCAGTCATATTGTTTCTCACTTTCTTAATTTTGGAAGCTTCATCTGGCTCTTGTACACTGGGAAAATATATAAGCTTCTTTAAGGTTTATACGTGAAAAATATATCTTTTACTAATTCATTAAACCATTTACATACTCACACCCTCACTTGTCCCTTTATTCATGAAAGCAATTTTTATTAATCACCAACTATGTACCAGGCACCATGGTAATTATGAGGGATATAGTGGTAAAGTAGAATGACACAGTCTGTTATATTATAGAATCATATTTTATTTCTGCTGACCACATCACTTCCATGTCTCTACTCTTGTAACTCCCGCTTTTATGCATCATAAACATAATGATTGTTAGCATACTTTACCATACACCAGATATTTTGTCTAAATATGTGTTTCCAACTGCACACTGTCAGTAACTGAAAAGACAAGATAGTGTCTGCTTCACTTGCTAAGCATCCTCATTGCCTAGCATTGGGCCTTGCATATATTAGGAGTTACATAAATACTCATTAAATGAATGGATGCATGACTTGGGATTATGAGAGACTGACACTGATGCCACATATTGAGTTCTGCAAGTGAGCATCATGTGATTAAAAACTCAGGTTTTCCACTAAGGTATCCTAGGTTCAAATCCTGGTTCATGTACTTCTTGTATGACTCTTACTATGCTCTTAAACAAATGTAAGCCAAGTATTTTTATCTATAAAGCAGGAGGAAATAGCACCCCCTTATAATTATGTTATACAAATTAAATAAGCTATTAAAATATTTTAGCCACACACCTGATATATAATACATATTAAATAAATAGTACCCAATATTATCAAAGAAATGGAGCATTGTCACGAGGCAGGATTTAAAACAGTAGTTGCTAAATACCAAGCATGTGGGTGAGGAGTAGAAAATTTCAGACTGTAGATTTTTACACAAGCAAGAGTTTTGTTTTTTTGCCTCACATATGTGTTCTGGCTTTGCATATCTACTTCCAAAGACTGAGAACTCTCGGGATATGTGGGGCCCCTCTGCACGCCCTTTTCCTGCTCCACGCTCATTTCCGTAACCCAGTTTTTAGAAGCCCATCTGAAATGCCACGAGACAGTCAGCAGAGTGATGGAAGTAGGTCTCATTAGCAGAACAGTACAATTATGTTCAGCCTCCCCTACACCTTAAAAGCAGCAGCGCCTGTTTCATGGGCTATACAGAGATGTAGGGGTTTTCAGGATTACAATGAAGGTATTTATGCTCAGGGTCATTGGAAGAGGTTTTAAATAGGAGGTATCAAAAGAAGGGAGGTCTGCGAAAGATTTTTCTTTGCAGTATCCTTGGGCTCTTGCTAAACGGTGACTTTGGTTAATTAAAACGAACAAAGTATGTGACGATGTTCCTGTGTTCCGTCTTCGCAATCACAGCACTTTCTCTCTCCCTTTGTTTAACTGCTTTGTTCATCTGAAACTGATGTTAAAAAAAATAACAGAAATAGAAGTTGAATGTATTCCTGCAGGGCTGTATTTTTAGTAGCTCATCACTTTGTGGAAGGGGCCTGGAGGTTGCAGAGTCTAATTATGAGCCTAAGAAGATGGCACTGGGGAGAAAAAGGACACTGAATGGGAGGGAAAAGGAAGAAAGCAGGGTGGCTTTCCATGGGTGGGTGGGCTGCTTCCTGATAAACTCCAACCAGAACTAACCATGAGCTCCCAGGTGAGGGCGAGAAAAAATTATATCAGAAAACAGAAAGACACTCTGGGTTTCAACGTCACTAGCACAACTTTTTGACGTACAAGTTTTCTAATTGGGTGTAGGAAGAAAAGCAATGTCTCCTCTAAACCACCTCCAAAATGATATTCTATAGTAAAATGCTTCCTGAATGAGATGAATCAAACTGAAGCAGACCATCAGAGAGACAGTAAACAGAATGATGACTAATAGTGCAGACAGCTGCATGGAGGTGCTTGAGAGGGTAACCACAGAGAGGATGTTGGGGATGAACTTTTTATATCTTTATTGATGATCACAAAGAATTAAATAGCACTTGAATGCAATTTATTATTGGTATTGATTTATGAGCGAGCATGTATATTTATAGCTCTTTCATATCTGCCAAGTTCTTTACCATCATCATTTTTAGTGTTTTATGCCTCAAAGCTGCTACAAGGAAAGTATTCTGGCAGGTGGCGAGGGGTGGGTGCCATTCATCATGTTAGAAATTTGTCTAAGGGTAAACTGAGGCATTAGAATAGTGATAAAAATGGGTCACGGAGATTCTGAATTAAGAAATTAGGCAGAAATAAAGTAGGTCAAATGGAAGAGAGGTAGGATAAAAGTTAGCTGTGTTGGTCTAAGACTAAGAGGACAAAAATAGGCACGGGATAATGTGCAAGAGAAGCAGGAAAATGAACCAAATTACAACTGGACAAAAAGGTGAAGAAACCCAGGTTCTGAATTGGTGAGAGGTGTTTTGCTCCAAGCAGCCAACAAGAGTTGATAAAGTCAGCAAGTGTTTTTTAATGCCAGCTGATAAAGGAGCCTTGTTTAAAGACAGTGCCACTTTGTCCTGCGCCGTCCTGCGCTCGCTCTCTCTCTCTCTCTCTCTCTCTCTCTCTCTCTCTCTCTCTCGCTCTCTCTCTCTCTCTCTCTCTCTCTCCCCCTAGCTGATTCTAAAGTAAACAGATACTTCATTATGATAAGCAATATTTAGAGCTCAAAATTATTGCCTCTTGCTCAATTCATTTCAAATACAGACTCAGAGTACGCATTTATCAGACAACTACTGAACGAATGAATGACGCAAGAAACTAAATGGGCAACATGGAATAAAATATGTGTTTTTGTTGTTGTTTCCTTGGTGTATCGCTTATTTATTGTTGCACACTGAGCCACTCTAAGAAAATTAATGGTTTAAAGCAACGAATCACCATTTAATATTGGTCACAAGTCTACGCATTAATTGGGTTGTTCTCTTATTCTGGGTCAGCTTGATTGAACGCAAGCGGATTTGCTCCTTTGTGTGTGGTCAGCAGGCAACTTGGTAAGAAGTGGTTGGTCTCAGCCCTCGAGCACATGCTTGGAAGTGCCTGGCTGTTGGCTGGTACTATAGTGTGACTGGGCCACACAGGTCTTACCCTGCAGGTTAGTCCAGGTTGTTCACAGGGCAGCTGCAGAGGACTAGGAGAGAGTGGAAATGTGCAAGGTCTATTAATGCCAATTCTCCTACATTTATTGCCCACAGCATGTCACAAAGACAGCTTCCATTCAAGAGGAATGAAAATCGACTCTATCTCTTGATGGAAATTACTACAAAGTCACCTGGCAAAGGGGTGGGGAGAGATATGATTGCTGCCTTTTTGCAAACAATATTACACCTGGATTGAATTTCTTGACTCTTAAGTGCTGATAAAGATCATTCTGGCTAAACATTTGTATATGGCACAAACAGAAAGTTAGGCTGAGCCAAATTAATGCATCATCTGAATTATAAAATACTTGAATATAATTTATATATGCACTCTAATGTGAAGTATATGATTAAGTCCCATTGAGGCAAGCTGACATGCACAGTATTTATAGTCCTACAGCTTAAATTTATTTTCTCACTTTGCGACTCATTAATTCTTATGTATTCTAACACTCAGTTTTCTAGTATAAAAATGGTAACCTCACTGGTACCTATCATGTGGGGTCACCATGAAGCATTGCATGAGACAATGCCCTTTTGTTTTTCAGCAAAGTGCCTTAACCAGAGTGGTCAATATATGCTGGTTACTATTATTGTCCTTAAGAATCATACTTCAATGGGAATATGAGCTCTAATATGAGTAAGGCAATTTTTTCCTTATTGTAATTTTATTCACCTTAGTGATTTAAACATCAGGGAAGACTAAACCTCTCTAGATATCTCTAAGATAAACCTCATTACCTTCCAACATCATATACTTGTCATATATGGAACCAAACTTGATAAGGCCTGTGATCACTCTTTATTAAATCTTGCCAAATTGAAAAAGGTCCTGGAGATAGCAAAAGTGTCCCTTTGAAAGTTTGGGATGATGTTTTCCCAACCCAACTTGAGTGTAGGAGAGAATGAGAATGCCTCTGGTGACAGAGACCTTTAATCAGATCCTCTTGTGTTTCTGGACTGTTTATTTTCTTTATAGGATGTGACTTTCTGGTTCCACAAAAAGAGCAGACACATTGAAGGGGCTCAGATCGCATCTGCTTACAAGGCTGATGACAGCAATACAGAAGGAAAGGATGAAGGAGAGAGCATCACTGAGGATTGGACCACAATGAGGGTAATACTGTTTTCCTACTTGTTCTCATGCAGTCCATGATTCCAAGATGCACATGCATTCTGGAAAAGAAAACAAAAACTTGAAATTTTCTATTTCAAAGAAAAAGAAAAAAACTTGAGATTTTTCTATTTCAATAAATAAAACTCAATTATTTAACAAAAATAGAATCTATAATGTTAAGTAATTTATCAGAGAAAATAAGCCAAATCTACAGCAGAACCAAGTTCCTATAACTCCAGAGTTTCAACTTCAATAAGTGAAAACAAGAATTTAATAAAAAACAAGGTGAAAGAAATTAATATTTTTATTTCCTTATCATTGCAGGATTTTTAGCAATGGTTTGAGGATAGCCTCTAACTTGCTGCATATATATATCTGTGTGTGTGTGTGTGTGTGTGTGTGTGTGTGTGTGTGTGTGTGTGTTTGAGACAGAGACTTCCATACTGTGTAGTATAATTGAAAGTATGTGAACTGGAAGTCTGGTGATCTAGCTCTACAACCTATCAGATTTACCGTTTCAGAGAATTACTTTGACCAGTATTACCTTCACATTCCTTTGTAGATGGAGAGAGGGTGGGTGGGTGAATTTATTTAGTCCTCTTACAAGTTTGCTCTAGATGTTATTAATTATTAACATTTTTGAGAGATAATAGGATGTACCTGAAGATTTTGTGCAAATCACGTGGCAAATACAAAGGAAAATGGTGATTTGGTCTATACTTTTACTAATCAAGGTGCAGCCTATAGATATTGGCATTGTATGGGGTTTATTAGTGATATAGACCTTTAAGCCACACCTCAGACCTACTGAAGTATAATATCTTCATTTTAAAAAGATTCTCAGGTAGTATGTATAAGAAAATCTGGCAGGTGTTGGTGTATACTGCATAGGTGATATTTATGGTGCTTTAAATGAACACCTAAAAGTGTGTGCATAGCACCATTGGTTTATGCATATAAGCCCTCTTCCTGGCTAGAAGGCCAATTGTATTCATGGGATCTCAGCAAGTTAGGGGCAGCAAAATATATTTAAGAACAAAATACTCTGTTACTTTGCAACGGCATGCAAATTTTCTTAGTGCCAAAAACATCTTAAACTTGCTCAACACTTAATGAGTATTTTTGTCACATAAAAGCAACAGAAGAAAGGGAATAAAAAGCAGAGGGATGAGAAGAAGGAGGAGGAGAAAGACAAACAAGAAGAGGAGAAGCAGAAGAAGAAGGAAGGAAAGAGTAGGGAAGAGATATGGACAAAGAGAAAGGGGGTGAGCAAAGGTAAGAGGAAGAGCCCAAGTAATCAATCACCAGACTTTGAACAGATGGTGAATGTGATAGAATTTATTTGAAAGGATATAAGAGTGGGGATGTGAAGGTTCAGCTTTGAGTCTTGTAACTAAGCAAAAATCTCTGTGTGACACTGGGAAAGTCATCTCTCTATCTTGAACCTCAAACTACACTTCTGCAAAATGAAAATGCTTACCTATGCTTTTTTCTAAGGTCCCTTTTAGTTTTAGGATTCTGTACATGGTTTATACTCTCATTGACCTTTGCCTAAATCTCCAGTCCAGAAGCCAAAGGCATGGCCCCTTCCCACTGTGATAACAAAGACAGAAAGACACATTTTCTCAGAGTTTGATCATGGAATTGGAGCATCTATATTTTAAATACATATTGAATAACAGTAGCTTTTTTATAGACCAGAAAGTTAAAGACTTGAAGAAGAAACGTTAAAATCATCTCAATTAAGGGGAAAATGGAGAAGGTTGTCTTACTCATCCAACTGTGGTAGAAGAGAATGATAAAACTTCTCCTTGGAGTTTAAAATCTTGTTATATTTGGGACAAGGAGACCAAGTCAATAGTCAATAGAATGGAATTTAACAATGTGTATTCCAAAGAACACCAGTTCAACAACAACTCAATAGGTGTTAAATGAAAAAAGATTTCTATACTCAAATCCCTCCCCCAAAATGAAGTTGAGACAGTTTAAACAGCTTTCGTTTTCCTGAAGGATATCTCAAAAGCTTCCTCAGCAATATTAATTGTGCAACATTAATTGTTACAGGATGTAGAATATGCACCTTTTTGTAAACTGATTTCACAAGGAGCACCTTTCCATTTGTTGATGTTGTTGTGCCCAAGCAGAACTTACTTTGAGAAATGTTATATGACTTCAGGAAAGTCACTTCACTCTAAGTGTTATTTTTTCCTTCTGTACAAATGAGGGGGTTGAATTAGAAATTACTAATGTTCTTTCCAGGTATAAAATGGTACAGTTAAATAAAGCCCAAAGAATATCGTTAGTTGAATTTGAGACAATAATGAGTCAGTGCAAGATACAGAACAGGATAATAAGTCTGCCAATTTGTGTGGTGCAGATGATCAATGCTGCGGAAGATCAGGAAGGCTGGGTATCAGTGTGGGCTCAAGCTGTTAGAACAGACTGGGCTTCTCAGCAAGGGAAGAGAACAGGGAGGGATATTTTAAGGGGCTATTGCTTTGAATTGAGGTGTGGAGAAAGGGAAGATTCTAATATCAGGATATTCTCAGTCCCCAGAGACAGAACTCAACTGAACCAGCTTAGTTAAAAAGGGGAATTTATTGGAATGTTAGAGGATATACCATGCGACTATGGGAAAGATAAGGTGCATGTGGCCTTGGGGACACATAGAACTAGGGACTGAGCCACTATCAGATTGTTTTTTCTGTCCTCTCTGTGTACCTGCTTTACACTCTCTTTTGCAAATCCTCTTCCTCTAACTAGCAGGCAACACGGCCTGCAGTGGCCCCTGAGTCTCAGGTTCCTTCTCTCTCCACCAGAAAAGGGCTGGTTTACTCCTTTATTTCCAGGTCACATCCTCCTGGGAAATGCTTCTGACTGGTCTGCTTAGCTCAGGTATCTCCCTAAACTAGTGCTCTGGGGCCAGAGCCTTAGGGTTTCCCAACACAGACATGGCAGCTGAAGCCTGAGATTCTCATGGATGGGGAAAAACATCACTGTGAGCTGCCCCTTGATCCTCATGACCTATATGAAACATGGCAGAGATAGCCAGAATTTTACCTAGGATGTGTTCAGGCAGCTTGTAGGGAAATGTAGAAGAGGTCAGTTGAATCCAAATTTTGGGGGCCTTGTAATGGTAATATCAGGGGCTCTTATTTGATCTGTGTATTATTTTTTTGTCCAGCAGTTTTGAAAGTCCAGGCCAGTGTCAGGCGGCCTATGGAAGAATTAATGGGTGGGAGGTGGGCAGGAACTTTTACAAAAATTCTGATTTCTGGGCCTCTCCTTAATTATTATAATTCAGTAGCTTGGGCTGGAATAAGGGAATCTGTATTATTAAAAAAAAATCCCTACATGGTGCTGATAATCAGCTGGTTTTAGGAGTCACTGGTTAGTCCACTGTAAATGTATTGTGACCTACGAAGTAGAATATTTTTTGCTAGTTTCTGAAAGAGAATTTGCTAGTTACTGAGACACAGAGTCATATGACATTTCCCTTTCCTTTAGACATTTTGACTTTATTAGGGAACATATACTTGCACATAAATAATCATAAATGATCAAAAGTCATTCAAGAGTTCAGAGGGATTGTTGGAACTGGAGATGGTGTGAAGATAGCAAAGGCTTGATTAAGGAAGTAATATTTAAGTTGGATTCTTGAATGATAGGTTGATTTTGAACATTCAGAAGAGAAAACTTATTCTAGGGAAAAAGAAAAGCATTAAAATAGTAATCTAAAGGTGGATTTCTTAATCGAAAATCCAAGGATAACCTAAGGAGTCAGTGAATTTGTATGAAAAAAATACTTTATTTTCACCTACATCTAATGGAAATTTAGTAAATCCTCCAGTTTTACAATAGACAATGGTGCAGTTAGTTATACCTTCAAATAGAATAGAAATGTATATTTCTATAAAGAGAAATTGATGTTTATATATTTCCTTAGCATCGTAAGAGATTTTTTGCACTATCATTTCTTTGCTCATCATTATATCAAAATTATGGTAGTTATAGACCTGCTGATAGTTCTTATAATTGAATGAGTTTAAATAAATGAGTTACACTTAAATTTGTTTAAAAACATTTTTTTGTATTTTGTTTCATTTGGAATTGTATACATTTTATTCCATGCATTTAAAAAACATTATTATGAGAAAGTGTTCTGGTTAGCTATTGCTGGGTAACACATTAGCAATAACTAACCAAAGCTTAGCAAATTATAATAAAAGTTTGATTTTGTCATGATTATGTGGGTTAGCAATTTGAGAAGGGTCCAGCTAAGCAATTGTCATATGTGATGTCTCATGGCATTGCAGTTCATTGTTGGTTGTGGTTTCAGTCATCAGAAGTCTTGACTGGGCTGGACATCTAAGATAACTGTGAGTTCAGATGGGGCTGTCAGCCAGAACACCTACCTCACCTTGTAACAAGGACTTCTTACATTATGATGGCTGAGTTCTGAGAAGGGGCACTTCAAGAGATAACATTCAGAATGAAAGTGTGTCCAGAGTTAAGGCAGGATCATCACGACTTCTCTGACCTCATTTCACAGGTCATACATTGTCGTCATCTCTACTTTTTTCTCTTGGTTACAAATGAATCACTCAGTCCAGCCCAAATTCAAGGCAAGGCAAAATGTTTTTCTCCTCTTGTGGGGAGAAGTGTCAAAAAATAGTGGCTATGTTTAATTTGTCACAGAAGCAGTCTGTAGGTTTCACTAGAGTGTCAAAGATGTTCAATGAATAGTTAACAATAATGTAATGTATATTTCAAGATAGCTAGAAGAAAAGATTTTGAATATTGTCACCACAAAAAAATGATACATGTTTGAGGTGATGGATATGGTAATTGCCCTAATTTGCTCATTACGCAGTATATACATGTATTGAAACATCATACTGTACCTCATAAATGTGTACCCTTATTATATGTCAGTTAAAAACAAACTACAACTAAAGAAAAGATTAAAAATGTTAAAAACATCTTCTCTTAAGTACATGCTTAAGTAAATTTTGTCTTCAGTAAAACAGGAAAAGTGCTCCTAATTTTTCTAATTCTAGAGAGTATCTCTAAGGTAGCTGACAGTCAGTGACTGGGCCATTATGTGTAGATTTTCCAATTTCTATTACACCACTGTCTGTTAGAGACAAAAAAAAAAAGGAAACAAAAGAAAAAAGTTAACTTGACCTTAATGGGTCAAAAATGACAGAACCGAGCTTTGCCCCCAAACCAAAAGAGTGAGCAAATAATTTCATAATGTGAGAGCATCTTGCTTATGGGAAGATAAGACTTGTCTCTCTCTGTTGACTATAATTAAAAGAGATGGGAAAGAAACATGAAGAAGCCCTCTATCCCCTCTCAAATATGCTGCAGTGATGGATCAAAGAGATGGGAACTGACACCTCCCGTCTCCGGGACACCCAGAGTAGAAACACAGTCAATATGACGGCATGTTTATTGATGTGCAAGTCCTCTTCCCCTATCAGAGGGAGAAAGATGAAACCTGACAGCTCTCTTGTCACTAATCCCTCACCTCTTTTCACCTTACCTCTTTCCACAGGTGGATAAAACTTTTGGGTGAAAAACACTTGAAATGTGTATGTATGGGATTTGGGGGTAGGATTTTCACTGAAGTCTTTAGCCAAAGACTTCAGCATGTTTGATGTACAGCCTCCAGCTAAAAGATGGCCAGGGGAGTTATTATCACGTGAAGGAAGTGCAACTCCCTAAGTTAGAAGACTTGTAGGCACAAGAACCTGATAAATCTTAACTATTTCACTTGGGAGATGGCTCATTAATGGATCACAGTCTACTGAGGGTCAGCAAAACACACGGCTCAGGATTCTCCTATGTACTTTGTGGGCCTGAGTTGAGGATATTAAATATTTGATGTTCAAAATAATAACTGTGAGACACTTAAAGGCAAAAATAATCTTAGTCATCTTTGCATCTCTAGTATCACTCAGCATCTAGTATACGGAGGATCTTTGCATAAAGATGAATGAATAAATGATGGTTGAAGGACACTCTCCAGAGGTCTGAAACCCCTTTGTAGGTTTCTATAGAATGAAATACAAAAATTTTGCTGACATATAAGTCTCTATATTTTCTGCCTTCTGACTTGTTGTCCAGTCCAGTCTCTTATTAATCCTCCTTTACTTATGAAATCAAGAAACCACAAAGAAACTACAGTGGTATGTCTTAACATCTTGGCCTATGCTGCTAAAACTCTGAATATGTGCACAAGGCTTATTAAGGTAGGATGTCAGAGAAATTGCTCTGTGAGGAGGCAATAGTTGAGCAGAGACCCAAAGGATAAAACAGTATCACCCAGGTGAAGTTCTGGAAGTGATGGTGGAGAGTATAATCCAGGGTGTGGGGAAAGCAAGTATAAAGGGGTGAGCTTGATTTTTCTTTTAACAGAAAGACACGCTGGTGTGGCTACACCTGATAATGGCAGAGATGAGAGAGTTGAGCAGGGGCCATGTCCCGTAGAACCTTGGAGGCTACAGTAAGGAGCTTGGATTGTGCTATGAGTGCAATGGGAAGGCATTCAAGTATATTAAGCAAATGGACATTATCAGATTTACCTTTTAAGAAGAGCGTCTCTTGCAGGAAGACATGAGTATATTCAGGGAGCCCACTAGAAGGTGATTGCAGCAGCTTGTGTGAAATAGTGACTCAGATTAGGGGGTAGTAGAAATGATGTTTAGGGAGAAAAGTAAAGGAATTTTGTAGATATTTTAAAATCAGAGCCAATGTCTAAGGGGATGGAGGGATACAATTTGATGATAAATTAATTAGAAAAGTATTTACATTTGCAGGTAAATAGAAAGAAATATGTATAAATAAAATAACACTGAAATGTCATTTTCTTCTTCTACCAAATTGGCAAGTGTTTTAAAGAATGGTAAAATCTCAAAACTTCATGAGTTTTGAAAATCCACACAACTGTCCCACAATAGAGGATCAGTTAAATATATCACAGGGCATACGTATGTTTGAATGCTTTGTGGCCATTAAAAATGATGTTGTGAAGGAATGCTTAATGACATGGAAAATGTTCAGGAAAAGTTTTATCTGTTCAGCAAGCAGCTGTCAGGGTTCATGTGTCTTGTTAAATATCAAATGGATTTGTAGTGAAGGGAAATGTTAATATTCTTAACAATTTGTTGCAGAATTTCCTCAAGGAAGGGGACTCTCATTTTATATAAAATATGTCTGGTGAATTTCGTGGGGTGAAAGTGAGACCCTGAGGACATGCATCATCATGAAACAAGGTTAACAATGTCACTAAACTTCTTTGCAGTAGAAATAAATAGAAATCTTGAGAAAAACAAATACTTTGGGTCAGTGGCTCTTGAGTTGGAATTTGAACAAGTGGCTGCATTATTTTTGGTCTGAGGCAATGTAGGAAAGACCAGAGTCCACAAATGCAAGATGACAGGGCAATTCATAAACTTAACCAGAATATCCTAATGACCATGAGAACATAGCTCTTTCCTATTTCATAATCTAACCTCCTTAAGAATTTGCAGATTTGCATTTCCCTGATGATTAGAGATGTTGAGCATTTTTTCATGTTTGTTGGCCATTAGTCTATCTCTTTTGAAGTTTCTGTTCATGTTTTTTGCCCACTTTTTGATAGAGTTGCTTTGTTTTTTTCTTGCTGGTTTTCCTGTGTTCTATGTAGATTCTAGTTATCATCCATTTATCAAATGTGTAACATGCGAATATTTTCTCCCACGTGTACTCACTATCAAATTGGTTTTAACTGATCAACATGTAAGTGCACATACAGCAATGGCAGTCATCAGGCCTCAAGCAGATGGGAGAGGGTGGAGGGGATGTGTATATATATACATAATGAGTTCTCTCCCATTGAGGAGATGAACATGCTTGAAGCTCTGACTTGGGTTGGGCAAGGGCAATATAAGTAACCTAAACATTTGTAACCCTATAATATGCTGAAATAAAAAAGAAAAAAAATTTCGGAAAACCTGGAAAGGGCTTTCAACTTTCATGGTATATCGTATGGTGTTTTGAACTAATTTTTCAAAAGAGAAAGAAATCTCAACTTAGTTATTAAAAAAATGGTATCCCGGGTTAGAAAAGGTAATTATATTCTAATGATAAAACCTCAAAATGCAGCATCCACTACAGAGGAAGAGTCTTTAAAGAACACATAATCTAGTCTTATTGTTAGTATCAGAGAAACTGAGCTCCCCATAAAGACCAGGCTCCTAAGACTAGAGGGCTAGCCAGCCCTAACAAGTCCTCATAGATGTTAGCCCACAGGAACTCTAAATATGAAAGATAAAAAAATTGGCTCTAAATACAAATTAAACTTGATTTCAAAATGCAGTCCCTTCCTCTCAATGCTCAGGTTCACCATTGCTAACAGACAATAAATAAATTATTACTCACTCTCCATGTGTAGACTTTTGCAAACTCATGGTAAGAACCATAGGATTTGTTTTCAATGTGCTGTTTTCATTCTCTGTACTGCTTGTGATTCCAGGCAACTCTTAAACAGAAAACCCATGACTTAGCTAATATTTCATTTTGGAGGTACCATCATGTGCTGGTACCCTGCCATCACCGCAGGATTAATATTGATGCTGGCTGTCAGTTTTAGTTATCATGCTTGAGGAAGACAGCACAATGTGCTTGAAGACAAAAACATGGCTCAGTCATTTTTGAATCTGATGAACTTGGGCAAAACCCTCAGAGCCCTTAGTTTCTCCATCTGAATAAAGGGATAACTTGTGTGACTTGTGAGTATTTATTTGAGAAGAAAATACATGTGAAAGATCTTTGTGAACTTTTAAATGCCTGTGCATGTATAAAAGAATGATGCCATTAAGTCTAGGGAGCTCTGTCCCTGAAAGCACTAGTCTTTGCCATGAAAATTCCTCCTGCACACTCCTGGGCTCATTGCTGTTCCATTCTATCTGCATCTCTAAATATAAAATCTATCTCCCCAAGTCTTGCTTCACTGAGCCTGTCCTATTCAATTCTCCCCCTAAATCCTTTGAGTGGGAAGTTATTTTCTGCCCCATGATTTCCCAAGGTACAATATTTGAATATCTTCTTAATATTAGCATTTTAAAAAATGTGTCATTGTCACGTATCATAAGAATATCAGGCACTGTGATGAGTTTTCACATGCATTATCTCATTTAATCCATAACTGCCTTAGGAGGCAGATGTCACAGGCTTTTGTTTCTCCAGTTGGACTGCAGCTCAATGCAAAGTCAGTGTTAAATTCATCTATGCATCTTCAAAATGACCAAAATAGAACTCAATTAATGTATTATTACTATAAATATTATTATCACTGCTACTATTAGTATTCATTAAGTCCTTATAACAATGAAATATTGGACACTATGCTAATCATTTTTCGTGCATTATCTCAGAGAGGCATGATTATACCCTTTTAAAACATGAGAGGCCAAGTACTCAACACAGTAAAGCTACTTTGACAAAGTCACTAATGACAGAATCAGAATTTTGATCTGATTCTGTCTGACTCTAAAACTAGTGCTCTCAACCTCCACCCTTCACTGCCTCCCTTGGGAAGATCTAGGTAGAATCTTGGACCATTTTAATATAACGGAATAATCATGGTCCAAATTTATCTATCATGCAGTTGTTTCAAGGTATGGTTTTTCACACCACATGGAGTGAGTGATATCTGCCTCGTGACATCCCCAAATTATGCATGTTCTTTGCACTCGGCAAGGTAAGTCTCAGACTGCCACCATCTGCCACATGTGCTGCCTTGAAGGTTTATTATTGGGGAAGAAACACAAAATGCAAATGCATAATGTATCCCTCCTGCTACAAAACAGTTCACAGTAGATAGAAATTCTTTTTATTTTATTTTTTTCTGAGACACAATCTTACTCTGCCACCTGGGCTAGAGTGCAGTGGCATCATCATAGCTTAAGGCAACCTTGAACTCCTCAGCTCAAGTGATCCTCTTGTCTCAGCCTCCCAATTCTGAGTAGCTGGGACTATAGGCATGCACCATCATGATGCCCGGCTAATTTTTTTTGCTTTTTTCTATTTTTAGTAGAGACAAAGTCTTGCTCAGGCTGGTCTCTAAATCCTGACCTCAAGGGATCCTCCTGTCTTGGCCTCTCAGAGTGCTAGGATTACAGGAGTGAGCCACTGCTCCCGGCCTGAAATTCTTATTCATCTTCCAATATTCTCATCTCTGGTACAATTATAAATGCACCCAGAAATAAAACAACTCATGGATACCTTAGGTGTTCCAGAAAACTGTCACTGTTCCTCATTTGAAGGGTATGGTCAATGCAACAGAATATGTTGGCAACGTGGCAGTGATCAGCTGCAGCTTTCTGGTTGCAACATCGATTACAAATGAAAGTGTTCTCGATGTTATGAAATAATATCCGCAGGATAGGTACCAGTTCTTCTTTGTAGGTCTGGTAAAATTTGGGTGTGAAATCATCTAGTCCAGGATTTTTTGGAAGACTTTTTATTGCTGCTTTAATTTCGGTGCCTGATATTGGTCTGATCAGGAATTCTATTTCTTCCTGATTGAGCCTAGGGAGGCTGTGTATTTCCAAGAATTTGTCCATTTCCTCTATGTTTTCAAGTTTATGTGCTTAGAAATATTTTATAGTATTCAGAGATGATATTTTGTATTTCCAGTTGTAATTTCTCTTTTTTCATTCCTGATTGAGTTTATTAGAGTTCTTTCTTTTCTGCTTCTGGTTAACCTAACGAGAGGCCCATCAATTTTATCTTTCCAAAGAACCAACTTTTTGTTTCATTAATCTTGTGTATAATTCTTTTGTTATTGATTTCATTTAATTATAGACTAAAGACCGACAAACATATGAAAAAAATGCTCAACATCTCTAATGATCAGGGAAATGCAAATCAAAACCATAATGAGATATCACTTAATTCCAGTGAGCATGGCTTTTATCAAAAAATCCTGGGCCAGGCGAGGTGGCTCACGCCTATAATCCTAGCACTCTGGGAGGCCGAGGTGGGCAGATTGCTCGAGGTCAGGAGTTCGAAACCAGCCTGAGCAAGAGCGAGACCCTGTCTCTACTATAAATAGAAATAAATTAATTGGCCAACTAATATATATATATATAAATCTAGCCAGGCATGGTGGCGCATGCCTGTAGTCCCAGCTACTCAGGAGGCTGAGGCAGTAGGATCACTTGAGCCCAGGAGTTTGAGGTTGCTGTGAGGTAGGCAGACGCCACGGCACTCACTCTAGCCTGGGCAACAAAGTGAGACTCTGTCTCAAAAAAAAAAAAAATCCAAAAACAACAAATATTGGCATGGATGTGGATAGATAGAAACACTCATACATTGCTGGTGAGATTGCAAAATAGTACAACCTCTGTGGAAAGTAGTATGGAGGTACCTCAAGGAGTTAAAAGTAGAACTACCATTTAATCCAGCAGTCCCGCTACTGGGTATCTACCCAAAGGAAAAAAAAAAAGACATCCTATAAAAAAGACATCTTCACTAGAATGTTTATAGCAGCACAATTCACAATTGCACAGATGTGGAAACAACTCAAGTGTCCATCAATACATGAGCAGATTAATAAAATGTTGCATACATATACCATGTAGTACTACTTAGCCATAAAAAAAAAATGATGAACTCATACTTCTTGTATTACCCTGGATGGACCCGGAGCCCTTTCTTCTAAGTGAAGTCTCACGAAAATGGAAAAACAAACACTATGTGTACTTACCATTAAATTGCTACTAATTTAAATTGGTACTAATTGATCAACACTTATGTACACATATGAAAGTAACATTGATCAGGAATCAGGCAGGTGAAAGGGAGGAGGTGGGGATGGGTAAATTCACACCTAATGAGTGCAGTGTGTGCTGTCTGGGGGATGGGCATATCTGTTGCTTTGACTTGGGCAGTGCAAAGGCAATTTATGCAACCAAAGCCTTTGTACTCCCATAATATTCTGAAATAAAAATAAAGTATTAACAAAAATGAAATTGTTCCTAGTATCAGCTGGCCAACACATTCTGACTACCATTATTCACCCTCAAGGAAAGTGAAGAATCTGATGCCCCCTTCAGATGAGCCCAGAAACCAAATTGAGGAAAACAGGTCTTATTGCCGCCCCTATCAGGAAAATGTTTCATCAGAAACACAGGGAAACCAATGAAAAATAAAATTGATACAAAAGTATTAAATTATCTGGGTGAAATGATTTTCCATGTCCGAAACTGGCATATGTAGTGTAAAATGAAGCTATTAATAATTTAGAACAGTGAATACTTTTTCAGGTATAAAAAAACCTGTTAGCTATGCTGGTCAAAATTCTTCATTTTGCGTAGATCAGATTGACACATTTTTTGTAAAACCTAGCAAGAGATAGGAGAAAAATCATAGACCTGATCATTCAATAATTAATCCATTGATTTATGTATTTCCTCAATATACCACTAATTTCTAAAAAGAATTTGAACAACCTGCAATGGGAACCCACCTTTAATAAAACCAAATTTCAAAAAGAAATAAATATAAGAACCAATAAATAAAAACTATAGATATGGAGCATTTATACAAGACTTGCCAAGTTCTTGACCTGGAGCCAGGGAGTAAATGGAGATAACATGCTAGCATCAACTGGAGATTATTTTTCTAAAGAGACACATTTCCTTGTCATAAAAAGATAATTCATTTGCTGAGAAGCATGATGGAATAATTGAAAGAGAATAGTTTAGGAACTACTTCCTAAACTATTCCAATATTTGGAATAGCATGCTTCCAATATTTGTCCCCATGAAGAACAATAACAGGCTAAGGAAAGGTACAAAAATATTTAATAATGTTGAATTTTGAGCTTTCTAAAGGTGACAGTAAAAAAGAAACAAAATATTATATTAATATGTAGTAAGAACAAATGGGAATTTTTAAATTTCTTTCTTAGAAAAAAATTTACACAGCATTGAATTTTGAAAGAAAGTGATTACTAAAGCATTTGTCTACACATCTAAAAGACATACAATAATTAGTAAAACAGGGTGCTAAGGAGGAGATACATTTTTTTTTTAATTTTTAAATTTAGTTTTTATCATGCCTATAAAACTCAATATGATAGTACAATAAACATTAATGTAATCATCTTCCAGATTTGAAAATTGTAATGTTTCATCACATTTAATTTGTTTGATTTTTGTTTAAATGTGCTAAGACATAATAAAATGACATTATTACATTTCACTCTTAATATTTTATTACACATTTTTAAAAACTAAGAGCATTTTTCTACAAGATCTGAATACCATTATCATACACAATAAAATTTTTTAAACCCTTAATTATCATAAAATGCTACACCTATATTTGAATTCAATCATTGTCCCCAAAAGTGACAAGGCTAGTGTATTCACAACAGTATCCAATACTATATATATATCAGGAAGCATGCCTACTAGAATTCATAATCTTTGCAGTTACTGAAATATGAGGACTTTAGGAATCAAGGATGATTATCCAGGATGGAACTCTCCTAGCCTGTTAAATATGATAGAATTTATTTGACCTTAGGAAAGTTGTAGGGGGGCATATGGGAAATGCAATCTTATTTTTTTCCTTAAAAAACCCAAGTAATATATTTTTTGTCCTATTTTACAATTGACATAATGTTTGTCTACAATAAACAAGTATAAAATTTAATGAGTTTTGACAAAAATATAGTCCCTTGTTACTACCACCCCAATCAAGCTATAAGCCATTTACATCATTCCAGAAAACTCCCTCAAACCCCTTTAGAGTCACCCCACACCCAATCTAAACAGTGAATTTCTATCACTATAGAAAAGTTATGGCCGGGCACAGTGGCTAACGCCTGTAATCCTAGCACTCTGGGAGGCCGAGGCAGGAGGAGTGCTTGAGCTCAGAAGTTTGAGACCAGTCTGAGCAAGAGCGAGACCCTGTCTCTATTAAAAATAGAAAGAAATTAATTGGACAACTAAAAATATATAGAAAAACTTATCTGGTCATGGTGGTGCATGCCTATAGTCCCAGCTACTTGGGAGGCTGAGGCAGGAGGATTGCTTGAGCCCAGGAGTTTGAGGTTGCTGTGAGTTAAGCTGATGCCACGGCACTCTACAAGGGACAACAGAGTGAGACTCTGTCTCAAAAAAAAAAAAAAAAAAGGAAAGAAAGAAAGAAAGAAAGAAAGAAAGAAAGAAAGAAAGAAAGAAAGAAAGAAAGAAAGAAAGAAAGAAAAGTTATGCCTGTCTTTTAACTTTGTAACACATGTTATAATGCAGCACATGTTCTCTGGTATCTGGCATATATTTTTTAACTCAATATAATGTTACTAAAATTCATCCATTTTTTATATACAAGTAGTTTTCTCTGTTTTATTGCTGCATAATATTCCATTGTGTGACTATATCACACCATGTGATTTTTGTTGATACATATTTGGATTGTTATGAGTCTTTTGCTCTTAAAAATAAAGCTGCTATGATGATCTCATGCAAATAGTTTTGTACATGTGCATTTTTGTCTATCTTGATTAAATGCCAAGGAATGAAATCACTGTGTAACTGTATGTTTAACTTTATAAGAAAGTGCAATATTGTTTCCAAAATGGTCGAAACCACTTTATACTCTCACATATGCTGAATTAGAAGTCCAATAATTCCACATTGCCATCTACATTTGGTAGTGCCAGTCATTTCCATTTTAGCCATTCTAGTGGGTGTATGGTGGTATCTCAGTGATGTGGTTAAATATATTTTCACTAAAAAAATGATAAATTCTCATGCCCATTTTATTGGGTTATTTATCATTTTTATTATTGAGCTGTAAGAATTCTTTTTATAGTCTAGACATAAGTCTTTAAAAATGAATATTTACTCCCAACTAAATGGCTTGCATTTCATTTTTTAAAATGATGTATTTTAAGACCAAAGAGTTTTTAATTCAATGAAATTTAACGTATTTTTTATGAAGGCTTTTGATGTACAGAAAATATTTGCTTATCTGAGATCATGAAGATATTCTCTTTGTATTCTTTTAGAAGCTTTATAGTTTTATCTTTTTATGTTTAGGTTTATGAACTAACTGAAAATAGTTTTTGTGGCTAGGCGCAGTGGTTTATGCCTGTAATCTTAGCACTCTGGGAAGCCAACCAAGGCAGGAGGATTGCTTGAGCTCAGGAGTTGAAGGCCAGTTTGAGCAAGAGCAAGATCCCATCTCTACAAAAAAATAGAAAAATTAGCTGGGTGTAGTGGTACGTACCTATAGTCCCTCTAGCCAGGGCAACAGAGCAAGACTCTGTCTCAAAAAAGAAAAAAAAAAATTTTTGTGTGTGATGTGAGGTAGGGGTCAAGGTTCATTTTTTTTCCTATTGTTCCAATACCACTTTGGAAGAAACTATTGTCACACTGAATTATTTAAGTGGCTTTGATGCCTAGACTTTCTGAAAAAAATCAATTGACTAAATACGTGGAAATTTGTTCTAGACTTCCCTCAGTGTTCCATCAATTTATTTATCTATTTCTAATAGAAAAGCATCTTGATTACCGTAGATTTATAGTGAATGCTAAAATCAGACATTATAAGTCCCCCAAATCTATTCTTTAAGATTGTGTTGGTTATACATTTCAAAATGAACTTGTCAATTTCTGCAATGAACAACTGCTAGAAATTTGACCGGTATGGAGTTGAACTTGTGTAGCCCTGTTTAGAGAGAATGAATGTCTCAAGATTATGAAATATTTAAATTAACGGTCATGGTGTATCTCTCTATTTTTAAGGTTGTTCTTAATTTTTTTCTACAATATGTTTTGGGTTTTGATGTTCAGGTCTTACATAGTTTTCATTATATTTTTCCTAATTATTTCACATTTGATACTAATTAAAAATGATATTTTAAAATTCACTTCCCCAATTATTTGTTGCTACTATTTCAAATACATTTTTTGTATGTTGAACTTGTATCCAGCAAAATTGCCTAATTTACTTATTAGTTCTAAGAATTTACTCATGAATTCTTTAAGATATTTTATGTTAATATCATATCTTCTGTAGAAAAAAAGTTTCTGTTTTCTTTCTAAATTCTGTGCCTTTTATTTCTTTCCATCCCTTAGGCCAGCCACTGCATACGATCTCCAGTAAAAATTTAAATAGAAGTGGTCAAAACAAATATCTTTGACTTGTCCCCAGTCTTAGGGAGTATGTGTTTCATATTTCATGAGTAAATAAGTTGTTAGCTCTTGTTTTCAATGTGCATCCTTCCTTAAACTGAAAAATTTGCTTTCCACTTCTACTTTTGTAAAATTCATTATCATGGTTTGTGTTTAAATTTCGCAAAATGATTTTTCCTGCTTTCATTGAGATAAACATGCATATTTTTGGCCATTTTTAATTTAATGGGACAAATCATATTGATTGATTTTTTTTTTTAATGTTGAAACAATCACATTCCTTTGAAAGACCCCACCTGGTCATGCTATTTTGTGTTTCTGTTTTTATATTTTACTGGTTAGGTTTGATCATATTTTAGTAAGTATTTTTACATCCATATTCAAGATAGATATCGGTCTGCAGTTTACTTACTCATTTATTTAACATCCAGTTTTGCTCTTTGGTTTAAAGTGACCTAATAAAGCAATGCCTCTCCATTTCAGGAAAGAATTTATGCAAGATTGATAATATTTCTCATATAATGATTGACAGAAATGTGTAATGAGCCCAACTATACCTGGCACTTTCTTTATGGCATACATTTTAATTATTAATTATTTTCAACTATATATATAAAAAAGGCAAAAAAGTATTTTTGTAAAGAAAACAAAATTATTTTTAATTGCCCTTATGTTAGTTTTGGAAGTCTTAAGGGATTTGTCAAATTAATTGGTGTAGTCAGGCTTGAGTTTTACATTTTATCAATCTTTTCAAACAAGGAATTGGTGGACTTGTAGTTGTTTATTTCATTGACTTCCCCTTTTATTAATATCTTTAATACTTACTGTCTTCTACTTGCTTTCATTTCCTCTTTTTCTAGGTTCTTAATATTGAAAATTAGATAATTTATTTAAACCCTTCTCCTTTGTAACAGTGGTATTTAAAAGTGTAAATTTAAGTACTGCTTTAAGTACTTCTTTACCTGTAACTCACAACTTTTAGTATGTTGTGTTTTTATTGCCATTCAGCGAAAAATACTTTGTATTCTCTTTTTGCTTTCTTCTTTGACATATAAATATTTAGAAATGAGTTGCCTAATTTAAAAATATTTAGGCAACTAATTTAAAAATATTTTTAAATTAGGCAACTCATTTCTAAATTGCCAAATTTATTGCCTAATTTAAAAATATTTTTAAATTTTCTAGATATCCCATTGATTTTGATTTATAATTTAATCTTATTGTTATCAGGAAACATACTCTGTATGAGTTCCATTCTTTGAAATTCATAGATCCTGGTTTTATGCCTCAGGGTTGAGTCAACCACAGTGGCTGTTCCATGGGCACTTGAGAAAAACATACGTCCTACAGTTGTTGCATTAGTGCTGTTTGATGTCAGTCATGTTGGATTGCTTTATAATGATGAAATCTTCTCTGACTTCACTAATATTTTGTCTATTTTTTATCTTTGGAATAGAAGCATTGAAATCTTCAACTATGGCTAAGTTTTAGTGTATTTGTCCCATGTTTCCATCAAATTTTGTCTGTGTATATTGTACATTTAGAATTTATAATTTGTGATCCATTGACACCTAACATGGCCAAGTGATCTACTTTATCTCTGGTAATATTTTTGTCTTGAATGTCATTTTGATAGCAAAGTAAGTACCTCAGCTTTCATATGCTTATTTTTGCAAAAATATATTTTCCATTCATTTTCTTTTATTGCATCTGTCTTTGTACACAGAATGTGTCTTTTGTAACACAGAGCTACAAACTTAAATTACTCTTCTCAGGTTTAAATCTACCATCTTGCTGTTTATTTTTTATTTTATCCTTTATTTTCCATTTTCAAATGTGTATGCATATTACATATAGTGTATAAGTTTTAATTGTACAGTTGGTGTGGTATCAAGTATACTCACATTGTCCTGCAAACATAATGAACATTCATCTCTAGAACTATTTTCATCTTCCCAAACTTGTACTCATAAAACAATAATTTTTCATTTTCTACACCCATTCCCAGCCCCCTGGAAACTATTACATATTTTAATCTGCTCTTTTGTCCTCATATATATTCACACACACACATACACACATGTATAAAAGTCATTATATATAAAAGTTATGTATATATAACTTTCATTTGTTTTGATATTATAATATGCATTTTCATTTAGTACAGTGTGACTTGAATTAAATATCTGTGACTTTGCATATAATGTAATAACCTTACAGCAGATTAATTCCCCTTAGGACCTCTTCCATTTCTTTGCTATTATTGTCACACATTATTTTCACTTAGTCAATTGACTTTATAAGTAATTAAGAAAAAAAGCATTTTTACATTGACTTACATGTTTACTCTTTCTAGTGCTGTTTTTTAATCTCTATAAATCCAAATTCCCCTGTAGCTTTATATCCCTTAAATCTGAAGAATTTCAGTATTTCTTGAGCAGATTCCTGCTACAATATTTCAATATTTCTTGCAGCAGTATTTTTTGTAGCAGTATTTCTATTACAAGGGTTTTTGTTTGTTTATCTGAAAATGTCTTTATTTTGTCTTCATTTTTAAAATATATTTTTACTATGTGTGGAATGCCAGATTCACAGTATTTTTTGGTTTTTTTTTATCTTGGTATTTTTAAGATGTCATTATATTATCTTTTAGCCTCCTTTTTATATAATGAAATGTCAGCTTTCATTATGATTTTTGTTCTCTTATATTTATCATTTTTCCTTAGCCTTTCACATTTCTTTTTTTTTCCTTTTTTCTTTTTCTTTCTTTTTTTTTTTTTAAAAGAGAAACAAATCCTATCTAGTTTTTATCTGATTTTGACTGCTTTCTAGTGTCTTAAAATTGCTACCTTTTCCAGTTTTTATTACTGTCATTATCTGGACATTTAGTCTAATATAAGGTACTCTTCCATTACTAGAGAACAAACAGAACCTACATTTCTTTGTTTTAATCTTTACCCATTTATTTGATATTTCTGGTGAGCATCATTCTTTTATGTGAACCCATGTTTTGTCATATCATTTTTCTTCTGTCTATAAAACATTTTTAATATTTCTTTTAGATCAAGTTAGCTGATGACAAAATGCTCTCAGATTTCAGTATTTGAAAAATCATTTCACCTTCATTTTCAAAGATGTCTTCACTAGGAATTGAATTCTCTCTCTCCCTCTCTCACACTATATATATATATATATTTTTTTTTTCTCAGCACTTCAAAGAAGTTGTTTCATTATAGTCTAGATTGCAAATCTTCTGACTAGAAATCTATGAACATTCTTCCGTTTGTTATTCTGTATGAGATGTGTCTTTTTCCTCTCCTCTGGTTGACTTAAAGATTTTTCTCTTTATCTGCAGCTTTCAGGAATTTGATTATTATATGTCTTTGTGTGGCTTTTTTATGTTTAGCTTTCTTAAGTTTTGTTAAGAATCTTGGATATGTCAATTTATATTTTTCCTATGATTCTGAAAACTTTCAGCCAGTATATCTCCAAATATTTTTTTTCTGTACCTTTCTCTTCTCTCATTTGATGATGTGTGTGTATGATTGCTTGATGTAGTTCAATAGGTCATTTTAAAACTCTTTGTATTTTCAGCCTTTTATTCTTTTTCTCTCCGTGTGTGCTATGATTTGAATGTGTCCCTCCCAAAATTCCTGTTGAAATTTAATCTCCATTGTGGTGGTGTTAAGAGATAAAGCCTTTTCAAAGGTGATTAGTCCATTAGGGCTTCTCTTTTAGGACTGGAATTAACGTTCTTATAAAAGACATTTATTTGAAGGAGCTATTGAGCTCTTCTGCTTTTCCTTCTTCCACCAGGTGAGGACACAGAGTTTGTCCTTTCTGGAGTACTCAAATCTAAGGTGCCATCTTAAAACAGAGAGCAGCACTCACCAGACACTAACCGTGCTGGTGCCTTGATCTTGCACATCCCAGCCTCCCAAACTATGAGAAATACATTTCTGTTGTTTATAAATTACTCAGTCTTGAATACATTGTTACAACAGCATGAGCAGACTAAGACACTGTGCTCAAGTTTAAATTGTAGTTTTTGCATTCAGGTTTTTTGACAATTTTTTCAACCATGTGGCATTTAATCTGCTTTAATCCCATCTTTCGATTTATTTTTCTGATACTCTATTTTTCATTTCTGGGATTAACATTTTTTATGTCTTCTATTTCTCTCGTAGGTGTTCACATTGTCCTTGAAATCCTTGAGAACATGGAACAGATTTATAATAGCTGTTTTAAAATCTTCATTGGCTAATTCAATCATTTCATTTGTCTATTTTCTTTTACTTACTGTTCTTCTTTTTTAATTTCCTGAATGTTCTCTAGCTTATGTATCACAATATCTTGCTCTTTACAGGCTAGTAATTTTTTCCTTGGATACTGTACACTGTTCACTTTACATCATAAAATACTGGCTTCTTGCAGTTTTCTTTTTAAGAATTTATTTTTTAGAGTAGTTTAAGGTTCACAGAAAATTTGATAGGAAGGTACAGAGACTTCTCAGATCCCCCTGCCTTCACATGTATAGAACTACACCATTATCAACATTCCCCACCAGAGTGGTATATTTATTACAATAATTGACACATCTTTATCACTCACAGTTCATGCTTTGCATTAGGGTTCATTCTTGGTGTTGTACATTACATAGATTTGGACAAATGTATAATGACATATATACACCATTATAGTATCATGCAGAATAGCTTACTCCCTTAAAGATCTTCTATGTTCTCTCCCCTATAACCCATGACAACCACTGATTTTTTTTTACTCTCTCTATAGTTTTGCCTTTTCTAGAATGCCATAACATTGGAATAATATAGTTGCAACCTTTTCAGATTGGCTTCTTTCACTTAATAATATGCATTTAAGTTTACTCCGTGTCTTTTCACAGCATAGTAGTGTATTCTATTTAGGGCTGAACAATATTTTATTGTCTGGATGCATCATGGTTTATTTGTCCATTCACTTATTGAAGGATATATTGATCATTTACCAGTTCTGACAATTATGTGTAGTATTCTTCTCAAGAATGTCGCACTTGTGTTTCCAGGCAGTTAAGTTACTTTTGGAATATATTAATATTTTTTGATCATTTTCTTTTATGAGTTTTGGTTTTGAGGATAAAGTAGTCTTTTATTCTAGAGCTAGTTTAGCCCTACTACTGATGTGTTTTCTGTCTGGGTTATCCACCAAAAGTCTGTGTGTTTAATATGTATTCTTCATTCTGACCAATCAGAGCTTAAATGCCTTCCATCTTTTGTAAGCTCCAGGAACTTTTCACCTTAGATGACCCCACTCCATTCATTCTTCTCTTGGAGTTTCACCCTTTGCACATATATCTTACTCTTCAACAAAAGACTATGGAGCCCACATGCCAATTTCTGTTTTTTTGTTTGTTAGTTTGTTTTGTTTTTTCTCTCTACATAGATCTCCCTCTTCTGTACTCTGCATTATAAGTTCCAGCCACTTCAGTCTTCCCTGACTATATTGTATGTCTTCTCCCATAAGCAGATTATCTGGACTCTTTTGTGACACCCCCTTCCCACTAGCTTCACTCAGCTGTTGCCCATAAAGTGTTTCCAAACAGAAAGCTAGACTAATAAGGCTCACTTCATTTGCTTTCCTTGTCCTGGGGAACATATGCCTCCTGCTCTGCCTCATATCTAATCCTGGAAAGCCACTGTTTAATATATTTTTCTAGTTTATTAGTTTTTGCAGTGGAATGATAGGTTCAGTTCCAGATACTCCACCTTGGCCAGAAAGAGAAGTTCTCTGATATTTACTTACATTTTTCAATCCTCTATTTTTCTTCTTCTAGACTTCTCAAGAGAATAGTTGATTCTCTGAACTGTAATAGGCTTCAAAGTTGAAATATTGATGTAGCTTGCATGAAACTCTTAGAAGTAGTCACCTAGCTTTGGTGTGAACATTTGATGCAGTGTGGATCTCATTGCATCTCAATAAGCCTATTCCTATTTAGATAGTTCTAATTGTTTAAATATTCCATTGTATGATTAGTTGAAACTTACCTTCTCTTTATTCTGTTTGATGATCTTTCATCTCTGGCTTCACATACTGATATTGCTTTAAACTTGAATGAAATATAAGTTTTACCATAAATACATGTTCTCTAATAACAACAAAAACAATATCTGACTTTTCTATACTACCATGTTTCTTAAAGTCATTTTGCAACTGCTGTACTATTAGAGAAAGTATAGTTGGCTCCATTTATAAATATGAAGAAATTGAAATCCCAAAGTCATCAGTTGAGTTGTTGAAGAAGATTTGCCAGATATTGAGGCTCTCACAACTTTAATTATTGATTAATAATATGGATACCTGGTATGGCATAGTAGAGAGAAGGTGTAATGATGGCATTATGGACAAAAATCAACATTGATTTTTGACACTATTAGGTCAAGATTGATATTTGTGGGTTTAACCCACTGGCATATAAAAGTAGTGAAAGGGCCCCAGCTTTCAAGAATCCCTCTTGAAAGATAAATATAAAATAAACTTTAAAGATTTAAAGATGCCAAAGTAATACAATTGTTTGTATTACTTTTGCATTACAATTTGTATTACAATTGCATTACTAATGGTAAAAAATGAATAGTTTAGGTATGAAAGCTCTAATTGTACAGTTGTGAAAGATTAGCTTAGGTAGAAAAGCCTGCTTATACATTAAAGATTAGGATTATTGTACAATCATAATGCCTAAGCTTTATTGATCATTGATCATGTATTAAGTACTGAAATTGTAAATATACGTCTCATTTCATATCTAAGGCCTTCTGCTAAGATGGGTAGCTCTATTTTACAAATGAAAAAAGTGATAGATTATCTGGCTATTTTTCTGAAATCTATACAACTAGCAAATACAAAATCCGAGATTCTAATCCCAATCAATCTGACTCCAAAGTCTATGCTCTTACTACCACACCTTCTGCTTAGAATTAAAAAGAAGGCTTTGGTGCTGACCATTGTGTCTAGTAGTAAAGGTTAAGACATGTGATATAAGCACTTGACACTCCATTTTCATCTACCATCTTCCTAGATAATCTAATTTCTTATTCAAATGATAGCATGTGTTATTTAACTTCTAATGAAGAGTATTGTATTGTCCCCCAAATAGAGCCAAATTATATACAAACAGGTAGGTACCTTTCTTCCTGAAATTAATGACTATTAATAACTACTTAGTAATTTTTATTTGCTTTTAAACAGTGAAATGAGTAATATTTTGGAAATAATTTTGGAAGATGAATAAGGTGAAAGAATTCAGGACAGATAACATCAGTGGTCAGCAATAGATTGTATTATCACCTATTTTGTGATTAAATTTTTGTTGAAACACTAATTTGTTTATGTATTATCTATCCATAGGGCTACAATAGCAGAAAATAGTAGTTGCAACAGAGACCCTATGGTGCACAAATTCTAAAATATATTCTTTTTAGTCTTCTACAGCAAAAAAAATAAAAATAAAAAAATTACTAACACCTGGAATAGATGGAGACAACACCTGGACGGTATAAGTTAATTGTTTAAAGCAATAAGGTCAACAGATTGAGCTTCAAATGGGAAAGATCAATGAGTGAATTGAGTAGGTTATAGAATATATATGCACAAGGGTTGCTTATTTCAACAAATTAGCTGAGGATTGATTATGATTTACAAAAGACTCATATGGAGACTTTGAGGAGAGGATATAAGTGGCTCAGCTTTAGTATAATATGTAATGCAGTGGTAATGCATTTACCCCAAACTCTTTTAAGAACAAAAAATTTTATCTACTGCTGGAACGTAAACATACCTGGGGACATGTAGCACAGAGGTAGACTAGCCTATGGAGTCACCTTTAAGAGGTCTGACTTCAAAGTTTATTCTGTAGGTGAAGAAAAAATAATTTTTTCTCTACTATTCTGAGTTCTCAGCTGGGACCCCTGAACAAAAAACATTAACAAGAGAAAAATCGAACAGATGTTTAATAACATGTATTTATCCACGGGAGAAAGTTCAAGGAAAGAATAACTCTTAAAGAGGTGGCTTAGACCACTGGCTTATACAGCACCTTCAACAGGGAACAATACATTTTTAGAGTAATAACAAACAAATGTAAAGAATTTAGAGTTTCTAGGGGCAGCAAATTGTGGGAAGGCAAATACATGGAAAACCAATGGTAGAGAAAGGCTAGTTTGTAACGTTAGTTATGTAGATTTCTCTGGTGCCAAATTCACAGATAGTGATCTAAAGTCATTTCCAGTGATCAGATTTTGTCCTTCCTTATAGACAAAAGGAGGAGGGACACATTTGTAAATTTATGTCTTTCTTTTAGGCAAATAGGGGAGGGGCAGAGAGTTTTTCTTGTGTCTGCTTCTTTTCAATCACCTTCAGCTCAAAATAATCCTCATGTTAAAGTGGTATACTTTAGGGTGGTGTATTCTGCTATCATTCAGTTCTAACGGCATAAAGAACAAGACATGGAGAACTTGGTCCACCTAGAAAGTCACTGTGATAATCAGGGATGAGATGAGAAGAACTGTAGCATATTGGTTGACAAGGTTGGTTGCCCTAATCCTTTATTGAGTTTATGTCTGAATTTGAGGAGGGCTAGTGCGCTAGAGTTATAATTTAGTTTGAGATATTTTTTTAAAAAGTTTAATCAAATAAGACCAAGGAATTGACTCAGTCAATGATGTGTCTGAAATATCCTTGGTGTCATGAGTAAGATGAGGATCTAGCCTGATAATTTTTTTCCTGCCAAATGGAAAACATGAGCACCACCATTTATTGAATAACCCATTTCATTTTTAAAACCACTTATTGAACTAACATTCTTATTTCCTAAATCCCAGTATATATTAGTGTATGCTTTTGTATGTTTTTAATTCCTTTTTATTTATCTATCTATATTCTGATACAGAAACATTTTATTTATTGTAGTGCTGGAATATTTTTAATATTTATGTTAGGTCATTATCTCTCTAAATATTATTTTTAAAAATAACATAATTAGTATGGTTAGTTATCTATTCCAAATGAACTTTAGATTAATTTTGCTAAGGTTCCCCACCAAATTCCCTTGGAATCTGTAGAAAAAAAATGCATAAGATTCTAAAATTTTGGAAAGATTTGAAAGCTTCAAAATAGTGTCTTCACATTCAAACAAAGAAATTTTTTCCTTTACCTTTTTTGAGTTTTTCTTTGACTATTATTATAATTTTAGAAGTTTTTTTTTTCTTGTTATATTTATTCTTATATTTTTCAGTGCTTATATATATCACAGTTACATATTCAATTATCTCTTTAATTATAATTTCTATGTATTATATTTATTCATGAATTGATAGATTTTAATATACTCATTATAGCTTTGATAGTTTATCAGTTGATTAATATTTTTGAAAAAAATGAATGAATATAAATTAAATAAGAGAACTATCTTGGACCCCATTGGAGAAATTGAATGAGAATTTACCAAAATATGACCAGTTATTTTTCGGCCTTTCATGATAACAATTGCTTCTTCACATGATTTTTTTTAAATAGAGTACTTTCACATGGTTTACTCCATTTGATCTTTAACTTGATTTTAGAGATATGAAATCTGAAACTTAGAGAGGTAACAGGACTTACCCAGGAGCAGAGAGCAACAGAAAGGATTAACCTGGATTCCTGTCAAGGTATCCTAGCTCCAGATTCAGTGCATGCCAATGCTCCTTATCTGTCTCCCACCTTTGAAGATTTTTTCCAGCATTATTCAACTAGAAATTATGATACAATTCTTTGAGATTATGCCAATGATATTTTTTCAGAGGTGGAACAAAGATAGTCTCAAAATTGTTGGCTAAGTTGATGTTTAGCCCCTAGAGAGGGAAAAAGAAGAATCTGGGATGATAGTGAGATGAAGTATGACAGACCCACATGCACTGGGGGAGCAGAGATGCAGCTCATGTGTCCAGGTGTATTGAAGGACTTGTCACTCACATGATGGTTTATGTGGCAGAGGTAAGTTAATTCAAGTTAATATGCAGAAATATTTCCAATAACACCCTCTCAAGAGTGTAGAGTGACCTATTAGGAGAGAACAATAAGAAAATAAAAGGAATACTGGAAAAGAACAGAGAAATTAGACAAGAGAAGGGCATGATTCTCCATCATAATCATAGGAGAGGTGGCCAGAATTACTTTCTTACTAGCAATTCATCTTCAGGTTAATAATGCTCCATGTTTAAGAAACTGAACTATAAAATTACATATACCTGAGTTCAGATCCCACTTAACCCACTTAACCTTTCTAAATATCAGCTTCCTTTTTTTAAGGTGGAAATAACATATAATGTAATTGAGGGGTTTTCAGGATTAATTGAGATGATAAATATATTTAAACATATATAATTATATTAATACTATATAATCTTTTAGGGGTTGGAGTGGTATATGTCTTCTGTGTAATCTATCGACAATGATGAAAAATTCAATTTTTCTATAGAGAAGATATAGTGGCCTTAAAATTAAGTGGAGAGACAGTATGATAATAAATATTAATGAACAAGAGGTTATGGGGATTCCATTCATTCAGTAAACATTCTATGATTCCTTGGTTCTTTGATCTATCTTGTGCTATTCACTTTTAAGGATATGTAAACAAAAATAACATCAAATATTTGACCCGAATAACTCATAATTTTAAAATATAACAGTTGAAGTAAAGTTAAAAGAAGTGGGAGGTAAGCCTAGGTACAAAAAGACTCAGAGACTAGTGTGTGGCTTCACATAACTCAGGGAAAGACTGTACCATGTTCCGAATGTCCCATAGGAATAGAAGTGAATTCTAATTCAGAAATGCTTTTCAAGTTATAGCTGTCCAAAGATGGAATAACAATAATACTGGTATATACCTTGGATTTACTGTATGTCATGGTCCCTCCTAGGTAAGAGATTGGCACAATCTTTTTTGATCCTCACAATAACCCTGTGAGATAGATATTATTTTTCCACTAAAACCAATAAGAACACTGAGACTCAGAGAAGGTACGTAGCTTACTCAATGTCGGAGAGTTAATAGCAATAGCATTCATACTTTTCTTAAGCCAAAGATTAGACTTTTAATTTCCAATTTATGCATTCTTATTTGGAAGGATGACCAACTTATCACTCAGGATTTCAAGCATAGTTTTGAAAGACCTCTTGATTACCTGGAATGGTATGGATGGTTGAAATGAAGTTAAAGAAAATAAACATTAAGGATTCTTCCAAACCTGAAATTTGAAGATGTCCTAAAAAATATATCTTACTAGTACTTAATGCTGTATGAATTTAGGAAAATAACTTCATGACCCCAAGACTGATAATTCATCTATCAAATGGGATAATATTGATAACTGTCTTTTGGATTATTAAATAAATGGGAAAATGACTATTAATTGCTCACATGTATTTATAGTGGGCTGGAAGAAGCTCTGGTAAAATATATAATATTTTAATATTATATATTAAATAAATATATAAATTTATTTATTAAATAAATAAATTTAATATAATATATAATAATATGTGTTTGACATAGAATCAGCACTCAGGGGTCCACAAAAGACTGTACAAAAAACGTCTGTAGATTGATTCATAATAGACAATCTATAAACAGACCACATGCCCTTTGACAGCACAATGGATAAATGAAATGTGGCATGCTTATCTAATAAATCATAGTACAGCAATAAAAATAACAAACTTTTGATATTAGACATAAAACCCCAAAACATGTGAGGGAAAGAAGACAGACAAAATAACAATACCTAATGTATGATTTTATTTATATTAAATTGAAAGCCTAAATTAATTTGTGGCACTAGAAGTCAAAATACTGGTTACCTTTTGTAGTAGACAGAATAATGATCCTCCAACGATGTTCATGTCTTCATTAGGAATGTGTTAATGTGTCAGGTTACATGGTATGAAGAATTAAGGTTCTCTAAAAATTAGAGATATTGTTCTAGGTTAACTGGCTGGGCCCAGTGTGATTATAAAGGTCCTTAAAAGTGGAAAAGGGAAGCTGCAGTAGAGTCAGAGGGAGATGTGACTATAGAAGCAGTGTCAGAAAGGTGTCATGTCCCTGGCTCTAAAGATGGAACAAGAAGGCCATGGCCCAAGGTACATGGCAGTCTCTTAAATCTGGAAAACACAAGAAAACATATTTTTTCCTAGAGCCTCCAGAAAGGATTATAGTTCTGCCATCACCTTGATCTTAGCCCTATGAGACTAGGGTTGAACTGCTGACAGTAAGATAATAAATGTGTATTGTTTAAGTCACAAAGTTCAAGGCAATTTGTTATATCAATGTTAGAATATGAAATAGAGTAGAAACAGTCACAAAAGGAGCTTCATCGGGTGTTGTGAATGTTTTCTATTTTGATCTCTGATACGGGTTATACAGGTGTACATCAATGTAAAATACTTTAAACTATGCAAATATGATCAGTGCTTTTTAGGTCTTTATTTTATGCGTGTCAACCCCAAGGAGAAAAAAAATTCAGTAATCAATAAGTCAATTTTAAAATTGACATTAATTTATGTTGCCACATATTTAAGAAAACAGTAATTTTAATTCACTATTGAATTGAAGTATACATTTTTTTGGTCACTTTGATGAAGAATTGCATAGGGAAGTTAAAAATGCACATTCATTCCCATCTAGCAATTCTATGCTTGATATCATTCCTTAGAGAAATCTTTTCATTTATACAAGAGTGACATATATATATATATATATATATATATATATATATATATATATATGAATATTTACTGCTGCAACACTGTTTGAAAAAGTGAAATAAGAAATGCAAACTAAATACTCCTCATTAAGGGAATAAATTAATGGATGTTGTGTTTAAATGAATAAAGGAAATGTGCATGTGTCACAATAAAAAAAGGAACTCAGCTACGAGTGGAAAACATTTTCCAGTGTAACATATATATAAATTAATAGCACTTATAAAAAGTATAAAACATACCATCCATTGTTATATACAGGTGTAGAAAAATACTAGAAAACATGAACCTGTACATGTATCCTGAAACATATTAAAGATAAAGTTGAATTCTGAAGAAGAAAAAAATGAGGTGGAGGAAAGTAATAAAGGGAACTTCAAGCATATGTATCATATCTTCTTAAATATTTTCTTTTTAAACGGTATGAGGAAGATCGGTAGAAGGAGGGATTGGTGGTGGGAGGAAATGGAGTAGAGAGCTTTGGAAAAGAGGTAGGGAGAGGTCTTTTCTCATAACAGGAATTAAAGCTTTAAGTCTGAAGATCTCTGTAGTGGTGGTTCCCAACCAGGGTGCTTTTGCCCACCTGGAGACATTTAGTGATGTTTGGAGGCATTTCTGATTGTCATAACTGGAAGAAGGTGTTATTTTACCAAGTTGGTAGAGGCCAGGGATGCTGATAAACCTCCTACCACACAAAGGACTGCTCCATACAGGGAAGAATGGTTTAGCCCCAAATAGTGATCAGGTTAAAAAAACATGCTCTCAATTTTTTCTAGTGGTGACCACAGCGGATGAGACAACTTCTGGGGAAGCATTTGAGCCTTTATATATGAGGCAAAGAGTAATTCTCAGAGCACTTGTTATTTATTTATTTGATGGGGGTTGGTGAAATGAATAGTATAAGAAGGGCTGGTGGTTGTGGAGGAGAGAAAACTATTTGGGATAACTGATTCAGAAAATGGACCACAGAGTCAGTAACGCGCAAGGAGATGACGTGAAAGCAGTGGGCAGAAGGCCCAGTCAACCTGGTCTTGTCATTTGGGTCCACCTAGTTGTGTAAAGTTCTGATTAATCATGCTATATGCACAACTGATGCTGAGGACTCAGCACAGGTGACTGGAATTAGTGCTGACTTTTAAGCACAATGTAGGGTGAGGGCAGGTGGATGGGTAAGCAGCTACTTGGGAGAATAAAGACATAAATTCTGGTCAGAGTAGACCCAAGAATTCTGTTCTGTAAATGTATAGTTTGGCCTTCAATTACATATTTAAATTTTAATAGCAAGAGTGGTGAATTGGATGATTTGGCAAATGCCACAGAGTGCTGCTCGGATCCCTTACCTTCAGGAGTAACAGATTTGTTCTCCCAGGTGCTGGAGTATTGCTGGAAGCAAAACTTCAGCTACACTGTCCGCTTGGGAATTGTCTCAGCCGAAGAAAGCTTCCTCTTTGAAGTTTGTACTCTCTTCCCAGAAAGGCTGATATCCAATGACTGATAGACTCAGGGAGTTTAAAATCCTAGTCCTCTTGCTCCACCTCAGGACAGCTCTGAAGATCATACCATTTTCAGAATGCCCCACCATATTGAATAGGGTGTCTCACTGAGACCAAACCACAGGTTGACTTTTCCCTGTGTCCAATCCCAATCCTATTTCTTTTTCTTCTCTTCCACAGTTGCCAATCTCAAGAACATTAGTTACCCTCACCCACACTAATTCCCATCTTACAGTCTTTTTCCTGGGGAACCCAACCTGTAGCAGATGACTCCAGGTTCTCTTCCATTTCTTACACTCCATAATCCCATGCCTCGATCATGGGCTATTAATATTTAAATATGAAATGGAAGGTTGAGCTGTACATTTACTTGATCTTAATGCAAAATCTCCAACAGTAAGTACTCACTGTGTGAGTGTATATGCATAAACAATCATCAAAGATAACTCTTCCTGTCCCTATTGCCTTTTGCAAATAAAAGTCATAATTTTGATATGAATAAATGGTTGACCCTCTTTGCTGAAATACCACCTGAAAATACTAAGTAACCACACTTCACCACTGGTATATTAATAGTATTTTTTCCTTATTTCAGTACTTTGCTGCTATTAACTCACGACAGGTGAAATTGATATAATAGATATTATCTTATAAATTTTCATGTTTTACAGATGCAGAAACTGAACCTTGAATACTTCTAATAGCTGATGATTTTGCATATCTAATAAGTAAAAGAGCTGCTCAGTAGCTATTATTTTAATTTTACAGCTCTTTTTCACCCTATATATGTGTATGTATATATTGCACACACATAGACATACACACATACACATAGTGGTAAGGTTGAGACTAGAATCTAAGTCTCAACATTGAGAACCATGCCATTTCCTTATTATCTGGACTGTTCAATACAATGCCCACTACACACAAGTAGCTATTTAAATGTAACAATTAAAATGAAATAAAATTTTAAAATTCAGTTTTTTAATCATTCAGGCTATGTTCAAAATGTAACAGCACAGAGAATATTTTCATCACCAGTGAAAGTTCTACTGGGCAACACTGAAATACCAGTGGGTCTCTACAATTATTCTTATGTTCATATATTCCCATGACTTCGTGAATACTCAACAAAAATTAATTGAGGGTGATAATTGATGTTAAGAGAAATCTAAAAGTTCTTTGGCTCATGCATAGACTGCATCGAAGTTACGTATCCCTTGGGACAATTTCTGTCCAAGGTTAACATTTTGCCTTTTGAAAGTACATAGAATTAAGAGCTAGTTTTCAACTTCGCGTGTATCATATGCCTTCTAATACATCCTCTGTGTTTTTACTCTGGACTCATATTGTAAGGGTCAGATATGAAGCTTTCATGGAAACTTCTCCACATTGCAAGGGAAATGCCAATCAGCATGTTATTTGGGGGAAAAAACAAAGATGTATTTCTGGAATTAATTTTTACTTAGTGATTTCAATATTGATTGTAGCCATCTATATATGAAACATTTCTACATATATAAGGGCATTTACACAGACATTTCTAAGTTAAAATCTGCAGTGTACAGACACTTTCCTTTGTTAAAACTACCGTGTAATGAGTAAGCATTATTAGCTCCAACTACAAGATTAATCTTCACAATGACCCTGAGTGGTAGTATTTTTTTTCTTTTAAGGTAAGAAAATGCAAATTTAAAAGGTAATTTTTTAAAAGACACAAACTTGGTAAATATCATAGAATATGTCCTCAGTTCTATGTTTTTCTTCAAAGCTATAAGTAATCATAGTGCCTTGTCTGATCAAATACTCTATAGGCCACCTACTTTAAACAATTCTTGATCATTAAATAATTTTGGAGAAAACTATTGTCAACCTAAATAGCAAACAGAGAAGGCTCTCTAGAAGAAAACATACTTATTCAGGAATAGAGTGTTGCAGTGGGAACATGCCTGCCTTAGTTAAATGTCTGCATATTCAGGGAGATAAAGGAAGACAAAGGTGTTTGAAGGAAAAAATGAGGAGTAGTACATAATTGTTTCTAGATAATTATCCTTGGCTACAAAGAGCGATAACAAGGATGCTGCCAGTCCATGGCTGGACAGGCAGCTGTTGAGCATATGTCCTTGCAGAAGTAGTTTTTGTGTAAGGTTACAATGGACTTTGCACAAGATTGTGGTTTTTGCAGAATCTTGTTTTCAGGTATATAAGCATGAGAACCTCTTCATGTCCTTCTCTGGCTCTATTTATTGGAGTTTCCTGAACATTAGTACCTATATTTTGATTCAGAACAACTTCTTCACTATTTTGAGGATCACTGGTATGTGATTTGGGTACATTATTTGAACCATGTAAAGCCTTTAATATAGCCTTTAAATTTGCCTGTATTGTCACCAAATGCTATGTGATAGATTAATTATGTGATCATTGAACCACTCAGATTAAGACATAAAAACACCGAGTGCAGTGTCCTAGCATATCAATTAAACTCTGTTTTTACTTTTTCCCCTAACGGGCCAAGAAGCATTAAGTAAATGTCTTGCTCTCCACAAACCTCAATTTTATTCATACAGGCAACACTATCTCACTGGGTTGCCTTGAGGGTTGCGAGTTTATACAAGAGCACAAAACAGGCTGTCTGGCACTTACCATATGTACATTCACTTGCTGATCTATGAGACTATCTTTTGTTCTTGCAATAACTTTAGAACTTACCTAACTCTAAATACCATTGAACTGTGGTTTCCTCATCTTCAGTATGACAATAATTCCTAACCTACATCAGAAGGATTTATGAGATTAAATGAAATTATGTAAATGAAACCTGCAAATAACACAGACATAAAGAGGGGTGATCACAGCTAATTTCATAAAGACTTAGTATGTGCCAGGCCCTATATTAATCACTTTATAGGCATTATCTTGTTCAATTATCCCAATGATCCTGTCAGATAGGTACTATTATTATCGCTAATGTATAAATGAGAAAATTGACACATATGGCTTGCCTATAGTAAAGACAAGATTCAAAACCAGGCTGAGTGCATAGCCAGCACTCTTAGCCATTATAATATACAGTCCATTGCACAAGTGATACGCACAAAGGTAAATACAACATAGGACCCTGGAGTTGCTGTTGGACATTTCTAAATATTCTCCTGAGACATTGGGTCAGGCTGCTTCAAGCCAGCCTCCAGCTTCCATCCCCTGTCAGCACACATGAGCATGGTTCCTCATCCATCATTTCCTTTTTAATAACACACTCCCATTCATCTACCCTTCCTTCTTCATACCCCGTGGCATGTTGACAGTGGCTGGAGTTTCCCATTAAAGTAGTCATTCTTGTAGAAAAAGGAGCTGACATGATTAATGTCAGTCAGTGACTAAAGGCAGCATTATGCATCTCTGCACTCAGGTAATTGCAAGAATAGCATGTCCCAAACATATCTCGAATAGATTCCAAAAGTTTGCTGTAAAGTGAAGAGACCCTATTCTACCATTTCAGGGTTTCTTTCACATGTATTATGGTTCAGGAAATCTAGAATCAGAGAATATTGAAATTGACATCAGCATATGAAATTGTCTAGTCATTTAATGTGCACAGAGAAATGAGATTCAGAGAGGGAGAGTAACTTGTTCAAGGTCGTTCAGATATTTCAGTGCAACAGGCAGGATAAGAACCTGTTTCTCATCATTTCAACCATTGCCTTCCTGATTTTTCATTATAAACCGTATCCGGCTATTTTTCCATCTGCCTCCACTGGGATCAAAAATGAGGTTGAATTGACTTCCGTAAGTGAGTTCCTCCATTTCACCCTAGAGTGAAGCTCCTTAGGTATCTTGCTGATAGAATTTTTAATAAGCATCTCCTTTTAAAAAGACCCACTTCTTTCCTTGCCCAACATCTTCCTGCTGGTCCCTTGTGAACAGACCATTCCAACTGGCTCCAGCGTCTCTCTCTGCCTCACTGCTCCACTGCATTCTTTAACTTTCTCCTTCCACAGGCACAAGGCAGTATCATGCCCTGAATTTAGAAATGGGAACTATCTAGTCAGTTGGACAAAATGACAAGGAAAAAAAAAAAGAAAGAAAGGTCCCTCTGTCATGCATGCCTTTTTAGAAACAAAATGGAAAATCATCCTTGCATTCACTTGGGAATGAAATTCACAAAGTAGACAGAGCCCTTTAGGGCCCCTCCTGTCTAGTCATTTTAGATATAGTCGTATTACATAAAATTAAAGTTAAAAACAAACAAACGTTCCCTAGGACTCTAAATTTGCCATATTAGCATCTCCACCTATTAGATGGTGTATTTTAATGCTTAGCCTGCTATTTGACTGTGGACGAAGCACTTCACTTCTCTAGGCTTTAGTATACTCACCTATATGATACTGAAGATGGACTTTATATTTTCCCACCTCCCTTATGTTTTCATAACTTAAAACTACATGTGCTAACATAGGCTGCATGTAACAATACATTTTCCTTCATAAGGATTCAGTGTTCAAGGGAGGAATAGGAAGAGAAAGAAGAGGTAGGGGAAAGAGTTGAAAGAGATGGCAAGAAGGAAAGTGAAAGTCATAATTCCACATTAACAGGTCAAAGGTCAAAGTAAACAAGAGTAGGCATTTCTCTTCTGCGTATTCTTTCATCATTCAAAGACAGATTAGTCTTCCACTGTACAGCCCTGAGAGATTGGCATACGGTCAGTGTGAGTTGGTGAAAGAGGACATATTTTGGCTTAATATATGCATGACTTTGCTATTTTTTTTTTTTTTGCAGTTATCCAGGACAGAAATTGGATACCCCAAGTGACAGGCATTCCTGGCTTAGAAAATATTCAAGCAGAAGCAAAGTGGTCTTTTGCCAGATCTATTCAGCAAGAACTTGTGATTTCAAGAGTTAATTTTTAGTGCTATTCAGTGAATGTGTAACTTTGTGGTTTGAGTCTTTAAGTCTTTAGTTCCAAAATATATGTAATTCCCTAAGTCCATAATCCTCAAATTCAATAACTATGGCCCCATGTGCTTGCATCCCATCCTATAGTGTGTGCCTAATCCAAATCAGTTTTCATTGTGTTACATTTTTTGTTTTGTTTTCTCCAACCCTAAAGAATACTAAAGTGGATTTTCTTAATAGCTTCTCAAATCTTGTGTGCTTGGTTCTGATTCCAACTTTGAAAATAGAATAATGGTAATAGAAGGAGCCAACCTTTATTAAATGCTTAATATTTACTTAATATATGACAATGCATTGCCTATGCATTATGTAATTGATTATAATAACTTCTTAAAGTTAATGCTACTGTATTATATTATCTCCATTTTAAATATGTCTTCCTGAACACTGCATAGGTTATAGAGTTCAGGAGTGATGAGAGAGTAATAGAGGGCTCTACAGTAATATATTCTTTAACATATTCTTAAATATTTACATTCACAATACTGTGTATGAGAAGCATTGTATTAATAGTATATAAAAAAGGACTTAGGATCAATTTAAGTCCTGGTTCTTTTACTAACTGCATAGCAACCTTAATAGTTATTTTACCTGTCTGAACCTCAGTTTCCCCATCTGTAAAATGGGAAAAATCATATATTCCTATGCATAATTATTATAAACATTTATAAGATAATGGCAGTGAAAGTCAGTAGAATGTTTTTGACTTTTATACCAAATAAATTGTTGCTCTCATATTATTGTCATATATTTATAGCTTTAAATTGTCATATTCCATTTAAAGAGGAAAAATGGGGAGATGTTGGTCAAAGGGTCCAAAGTTTCAGTTAGACAGAAGGAATAAGTTTTTGAAATCTATTGCACAGCATGGTGACTGTAGTTAATAATAACGTAATGTATGTTTCAAAATTGCAAAGAGAACAGATTTTAAATGTTCAAACCACAAAAAAATAAGTATGTGAGGTAATGGTTATGTTAATTAGTTTAATTAAATCTTTCATGTGCATACATATATCAAAACATCACATTGTACCTCATAAATATATGCAATTATTTTCAATTAAAAATAAGATAAAAACTAAAAAGAATGCTTTATTCCACTCAATTTGACCCAAGTGTCTTCTTATTGCATACACTGCTAAAGCTCATTTCCATAATTCCTATGAATTTTTGAAATATGGTCAGCATGCCATTTTTGAAAGCATATTCTGGGGTACAATAGCCATGTTCATAGCCTCTTCTTCAATACTTGTTCATTCCATCTCAGTCAAATGGCTTAAAAATATCTAAAGACATATTTTTTAACTTTAAAATAAAAACAATAATAAATATATATTTACGGTTGTAATTAAATTAAATTATATATGCAAAATGTTAATCATACTGTGTGGGATATAATAAATGTTCAATTCTTTTGATTGTCATTATTGTAATCATCAACAACAGTATGTTCATGCATGTTATTATAAAAATATTTTGGCCCCATAATTCACAGACTATATTTTTAGTCTTTTTCTCATATAAAGTATGACCCTTATGAGTGGACCAATAAAACCTTTGCTTAAACTTTTTTTAAATATTCCAATAAATCCTTATTATAAAATCTTAGGGTGTCAAAATTGGAAAGAATCTTGGTCACTCTTTTAAATCCAGCACTTGAATTTTTTATAGCAATATTACTTATAACTGTCTCCATTAAGTATGACAGTTGAGTACCTATAGGTACCAGAAATTTCCAAATAAACACTTGTTTGAATGAATGAATAAGTGAATGATGGGTGGATGGAATCAGCTCCACAAACTCTATTAATACCATATAGGAAATTGCAGTTTCGATGAATCCAGGATTCTTTTCCACAATATCTTCCCTAATTAGTTGTTACATTGATACTTGAACACCTTCAGTGACTGGAGACTCATCATTCTTCAAAGGATGGACCCATTCTTTATTTAGTCAAGTCTTCTTAATTTGAGTACCATAAGCCCCCTACATTTTTAAATGAAATATGGCATGCTTCTAGGAGAGATATGAAAATACATACAAATATATAGATACACAGATAAAGCTGTAGAATATATGCATGTATGTGTACAAATATACATATATATATACTTAGTATGTGTACATTATGTGCAGACACATATATGTGTGTGTGTGTGTAATATAGAATGAAGATTTATATACCTGCTTTATTCTGACTCCTAGACCACAATTGGACACTTGAATTGATTTTTGTACATCATATTTAAGAGAAAAATGATCTAGAATCTAACTATAGAACAGTGATCAAGATATTTAGGTGTCTTGAATTGGATCCTATAATATCATAGCTAATAAATTAAAACTGAAAAATTTACTTACTACGTACCAAGCTTATTTCATGAATCAGATAATTAAAATATGTTGACTATATGCATAAATATACACATAAATAAATACATCTAATTTCTATGTTTCTCTCTTTATATATGTGTGCATACATATACATACACATGTGTGTATGTATGGTGAATTTTAGACTCCTGAAGGGTGTCTACAACCCCTGAAATGATTAAGATCACTACTTTAAATAACCTAGTATTTATAAAATATATAAAATAAATGCATACATATCTGTGGAAGTTATGAGAGAAGTGATATATATTTCAAATCAATTTATTTATTTAGCATAGTTTTCCCTACCTTCTCCTGGGTCTACCCTGAGCCAATCACTACCCATACACCCCATTAACACAGTGATCACATCTCACCGAAGTTATTACCCAGAAACATCCCTGAGGCTAAATAACTCAGCTGCACTCCAGCATACAAGCATATTTACTGTTAATAAGGTGTGTATGTGTATATGGAGAAAAGGGACTGGGGGAGGGGGAGGGAGTCCAAGGCCTAAAAATCAAGTAAGTCTAGAATATAGTTATGAGTGCTTGAAAACATAGAGGTTTCTTCTGTATTTTTAAACCCTTTATCATAAGCACTCTGGTAGATTTAGTTATAAAATAATGTACCTAAATGTTAGGTATGAAGCATAGTATCTAATCAGTTGTTTTTATCTTTCCTTATAAATTGGCTTAGAAAGAGGCATAGTGGTTACCTGGGTCTGAGACCACTGCAATCTCTTAGCCTAAAAAAATATAAAAGCTGATGATGTAGTTCCAGTCCAAAGGTCAGAAGCCTTGAGAACCAGGAAAAGCTGATGTTTCAGTTTAAGTCTAAAGGCAGGAAAAAAAACAATGTACCAGTTTAAAGGCCATCTAGTAGGAGGAATTCCTCTTATTTGGGGGAGGGTCACCCTTTTTGTCCTATTTAAGCCTTTACCTGATTGGATGAGGCTCACCCACAGTAGGAAGCATAATCTGTTTTATTCAGTCTATCCATTTAAATGTTAAACTCATCCAAAATCATGCTCACAAAAATGCCCCAAAACATATTTTACCAACTATCTGGACAACCCATGGCTTGGAAAAGTTGATATAAAAAATTAACCATCATAACTCCATTTCTTGTCAACTTGGCATCTATATGCAGCTTTTTAAACCATACTTAATCTCAAAATGAAGATAATAACAAGGTCATAATTCCATCCACATGATGCAACTATCCTACATGCAACCAAATGTACTAACCTCTTCCTTAGAAGAGGTGGTAAAATTCTTGAGTGATGTTTACTCTTCCCCTTGATATACCATAAGATAAATACTGTGCTATAAAAACAATACTTAAATACTATGATACAAAGTCAATAAGTCTTATATTACACAATAAGGGAATAAGAGAAGAAAGAAAAAAATAGATATTATATGTAATATGATTACTTGACCAGTTACAGAAAGGAGAACTGCAGTTATCATGAGTATTTCTTCTTTATTTTGGATGAATATGGTCATAAAAAAATAAGGAAGAAATAGGGATCTTACAAAATAAGGAAGAAATACAGAGGAAAATTACAGTTCTCATTTCTGCAACTGGTCAATGGTTCTAGCTGGTATTCACAGCTACCTTCTTCCACTACCCACTGTGTACTCCATCACCTTCAGCAAGCACCACAGCTGGTCGTGGTTCTTTACCTTGTAGGGTGACCCAATTGTCATTGCTGAAGGGACTGGACCGTTCAAAATTCTGCCTGGATTTGGATCAGGTTGTTGTAGTTTTCCACTGATCTTAACAACAGATACGTTGACACTAAGAGACACACTAAGGTATCTCCTGTATTCCAGACATATTCTTTCTTACCTCCATTGTAGAGTGGTAGTCCAATTTCCCTGGATGGTGATGATCAATACACCAGCAAGCACAACAACTCTTTTATTTGCCTGTTAATTCAGAGGCATGAGAAGTCTGGTTGGCATCCTTAACTTCTAGTTCAATAAAAATCATTGTAGTGTCTCCTAGTGGAAGCATTCCTCCCACTGGAGCTAAAATCTCTAGGCCAAAAAAGCATAAAGTATAGGCACAGGAAGTACACATTTTGCTCGTGAGTCACTGCAGGTAATAGTGAGTGGTAGTATTAATATTTCCATTTCTGTCCCTTGATTTCTGGACCCATGAATCCATCCTAAATAATGGAGAATCAACACCATATATTGGATACTGATTCAAAGCATATATAACCTCTGGAGAACCTTGCCTCAACCCTGCAAGATGTTACAATAACTGAGACTTTGAAAGGCATTACACCTTTCTATCAACTCAGCTGCTTCAGGATGGTGGGGAACATGGTGAGATTAGTGAATGCTGTAAGTATGAGTCCACAGCTACACTTCTTTTGCTATGAAGTCAGTTTCTTGGTCAGAAGAAATGCCGTGTGGAATACCATGATAGTGTATGTAGAATTCTATTATATAAGTCTATGGATGGTAGTTTTGGCAGAAACATTACATGCAGGGAAGGTAAATCCATATCCATAGTGTCTACTTTAGTATGAATAAGATGCTGCCCCTTCTATTATGGAAGCAATTCAATGTAATCAATCCGCCACCACATAGCTGGCTAATCACCCTGGGAACTGATGCCATGGTGGGGCTCCGTGTTGATGTCTGCTGCTAGCAGATTGTCAGGCAGTGATGACCATAGCCAGGTTTGCCTTGGTGAGTGGAAGCCCACGTTGCTGAGACCATGCATAACCTTTATCCCTGCCACCATGATCACTTTGGTCATGGATTTGTTGAGTAATGGCATCAGTGTTTGCGAAAAGAGGGTGACTGGTATCTAAAGAATGGGTCAACCTATCCACTTGATTATTAAAATTCTCCGCTGAGGCTACCCTTTGGTGAGCATTCATATAAGACACAAACATGTTCTTGTTTTTCACCAGTCTTGTCAACTGGGAGGACTTCCCTTTGCCATTGTCCTTCAGGGATATCCTAGAAAGGGGCTGTAGTGCTGCAGCTATCCACCTTCAGGTAGTGCAAACCTATTGAGAAGATCCGTCTCTAAACCAAACTTATCTCTTCTCTTCCTCTTGGAACTTACTGCAGAGAATTCCCCATGAGGCCATAGGTGTAGTCCAGGAAAAAGAAGGTGATGTAGCAAGAGTGGAGACCACAGGCATTTGGGCCACTTCTTCACATAATATAATTGGGCTTTCAGGGCCTGCTCAGATGCACTCATGTATATACCACTTCCATTTGATGGTAAAATGCTGCTTTGCATGCCCAACTTTATGGCATAATGGATTAGATAACACCCAGTTCATGATAGGCAGCTCAGGTCACTTGGTAACTTGATGACCTATGTTTAATTATTCAGTCTCTACTAGGGCCCAGTCAGTAGCAGGCCAATACCTGTTTCTCTAAAGGAGAGTAGTCAACTGTAAAGAATGGCAGGACTCTGCCCCAAAATCCTAAAGGCCCGTACTGCAACTCATCTATAGGGGCCTGTCAAAGGTTCTAAACAACATCCATATCTGCTGCCACCAACACTTCAAGTACAACTGGATCTGCTAGGTCATATGCCTATAAGTCTGATATTAGTATAGGCATCACAGTTCTTTTTTGGTCACATTGCATTAAATATCTTTTTCCATCCTTTCTTGTCAATCTATTTGTGTTTCGGTAGCTAATGCTGGTCTCTTGAAGATAGTACATAGTGGGATCATGTTTTCTTTTAAATCCATCCTGTCAGTTTCTATTTTTTTATTGAAGATTTTTAATCCACTTACATTTAAAATAGATATTGACAAGAAAGGACTTACTTCTGTCATTTTGGTATTTGTTTTCTGTACATCTGTTTATTTATTTATTTTTTGTCCCTCATTTCCTCCCTTGCTATCTTTTCTTTAGTTTAGTTGATTTATTTACACTGGAGTATTTCAATTCCCTTCTTATTTTCTATTGTGTATACATATATCCTTTAGATATTTTCTTTTTGGTTTCCATAAGGTTTACATTTAATATCCCAAAATTATAGCAATCTACTTTGAATTGATATAAACTTAGCCTCAATAGTATACAAAACTCTGGTTCTATATGGATGCAGAACCCTTGTAAGTTATTATTGTCATAAATTCATCTTTAATAATGGTATGCTTAATATCATAGATTTATAAGTTTTATGCATTTGTTTTTTAAATCATGTTGAAAATTCAAATTGTAGTTACAAGCCAAAAATAATTTAATACTGCCTTTTACATCTGCCCATGTATTTACCTTAATCAGAGCTTATTATTTCTTCATACATTTTCAAATTACTCTCTAGTATCCTTTCATTTCAACCTGAAGGATTCACTTTAGCATTTCTTACAGGACAAGTCTAATGTAATAAACTCTCAGCTTTTGTCCATCTAGAAATGTCTTAATTTATCCCTCACTTTTGAAGGATTATTTTTCCAGATATAGATTTTTTTCCTTACAGTACATAAATATATCATCACACTGCCTTAAAGCCACTATGGTTTCTGATAGGAAAGCAGCCTTTAGATTTATTGAGGAGCCCTTATATTTGATTAGACACTTCTCTTTCATGCTTTCAAGACTATTTCATGTCTTTAACTTTGACAATTTGATTATATGTCTCAGTGTGAATTTCCTTGAGTTTATCCTACTAGAAGTTCATTAAACCTTTTGGATTTGTAGATTCATGTACTTTATCTAATTTGGAAAGTTTTTGGCTATCGTTTTCTAAAAATGTTCTTTCTTCTCTTTTCTATTTCTCTTCTTCCGGTACTTCCATAATGCTGCTCATAATGGTCAACTTGATGCTGTCCCATGGCTCCCTTATGCTTGGATCACTTTTTCTATTATTTTCTGTTCCACGGACTCAATAATTTCAATTGTCGTATGTTCAAGTTTGCTAATTCTAACTAATGATTTATTTTAATTTAAATTTTTGTACTCTTCATTTGCAAATTTCTGTTTGTGTCCTTTGTATAACTTCTATCTTACTATTGATATTTTACTTTTGTTCCCCCATCATTTTATGGATTTCCTTTAGTTACATATTCATATTTTCCTTTGGTTTTTTGAGCCTATTTATGACAGTGGCTTTAAAGTTTTTACCTAGTAAGCTCTATGTCTGGGCTTCCTTAGCAATAGCTTTTTCATTTAATTTTGTTTCTTTCAATGTGCCATACTTTTTCTTTTTATACCTGTGGTTTTGTGTAGAAGAATGACTATTTGAATACCATAACATGGTAACTCCCCAAATCAGACTCCTTTTCCTTGGTTTTCTGGTGTTTGGTTGTTGTTGGTGTTGTTTTCATTTTCTTTTATGTTTTTCCTTGTTCCTTCCTTTTCTTCTTTCTTTCTTTCTTTCTTTCTTTCTTTCTTTCTTTCTTTCTTTCTTTCTTTCTTTCTTTCTTTCTTTCTTTCTTTCTCATTTGATTGTTAAAGGCTATATTAGTCCATTATTTAGTGATGTTTCCAAGCTATTTTTGCAAAGACTGTATTTCTTATCACATGTGGTCATTGGAGTCTTGTTTCTTTAGCTCATGCTCAGTTAATGGTTTGACAGAAATTTCTTGAAATCCAAAGGCTTAAAATAGACAAAAGAGAAAGAAACACAATGAGTAAATAAACAAAGCAGAACATTTCTCCTAGTCTTTGTTGATTGGCTCTGTGCTGGGGAACTCTAACACTCTAACACTTAGCCAGCCAGGCTTGCTCTTAGCCTAAGGATCAGTGCAAGATAACATGTCAGAGTCATCTTAGGTCTAATCTGAACATGCATATTCCCTGAATATGTGTATGGCTTTCTAAATTTCTCCATATAGATGAGTGCTATTAAATATCCTGATTGCTCAAAGAATCTCTCCCAACTTCCCCTCCCAGGCCTTATGTAGTCTATTGTATATCTCTACTATAATCTTTGCTCCAGGAACCTGTTAGTTCACCTTTCAGTATGGGGTAATGCCTATCATTTTTCTTGCCTGAGTTCCAAATTAGTCAAAACAAAAATAAGCACCTTATCAGCAGTCCACCAATAGAACCCATTTTTCTTTACCCAATTCCCATTTCTAGTCATGGTCTTAGATTTTTGAATGCATCCAGTTGTTTCACAGACATCTGGGTAGAGACGTGGATTGGGGAATTGTACAAAACTCTGCCAGTAAATTGAGGGTAGTGTTGAGCTTGTCAGTCAATCTCATAATCATTTTGTAGCTTGAGTTATTCATTTGCAGTACAAAAAAATTCTAACAATCAGTATTTACAATGAGTATTCTTGGTGAATTATGACTTTTAATAACAGCCAAAAAATATTGAGAGCAATGCATACCTTTATTCCATCTTGAAGAGCTACAAGACACGAACTCATTATAAATTTTAAGAAGCCCTCTAGTAAATACATAATTAAAGTTAACATTTACATATTAATTTACTTACAGAATTTTATTTTTTTCATCTCAATCCTCAAGGAATATCTATGTAGAATTTCTTGGAATAAAACATGGCTAATTCAGTAATAATCCAATGCAAAACGTCTTATGCAGAGGTTCACGGAAAGGGTTTAAGATGATGATCTTCTAGAATAAGTCAGCTCCCTATTCAGAAAAAAGTGTTTAATTGCTCAAACCCTACTTCCTTATTAATTGTCTATCTCTTTCCCTAAGCTAAATTTTATGATTTGGCCAAGAAGGAAGTTTCCCTATAGCTATTGTGTTCCAATACTGACATCTGGTGGTTTCATATTCTTAAGTAACAGGTTTGACTGAGCTAAAATCCCAATGGGATGCATTGAGCATGAAGGTGGACTGATGATAAATTGGGGTCACCTAGAGGCTGGGCTTACCATATGTATTCTCCTCTTAGTCTCCACATAAAAACTCTGTGGATGCAATAGCAGAAGAGCCATTCTTTACATTCTTCATTCTCACCTGGTGGTTTTCTCTGTGATCTCACCCTTGTCACCCATGGGATGAATTATCCAGACTAACTAATTTCACAGCCAGTAAATTACAGACATAGCCATCAAATCTCCGTCTCATTAGGGAAGGTTAATTTAAGTAGACAATCAACAAAAATACAGGGGGGAAACCCAGCTTGAATAGAAGATTTCTCTACATCTAGGGCAAACAATGAATTCACAACCTCAACATCTGCCATCACAAGAGAAAATACTTAAAAAAAAAAAGAAAAGAAAAGAAAATTGACTCATTGCAATTTCCTCCGATGAATGGTGAATTTCAATTAGCATTTTAATTACTCAAGCCAGACTCTCAGCTGTCTTCAAGAGAACAAAAAATTTCAACTGTACTTTTCATATTTGTTCTGAGAAGGACCCTGGCCCCTGACTTTGAAAGATTATCATTCAAGTTTAGTCTATCAGTCTCCACATAAGCTACCTGATCAAGTGTTCAATGAAAGCTTTCATCATTATATAAACTTGCTACAACACTATTTTGCATACTTGCTCCAGAAAACACAATCTTCTCTCTTTCTTACCCTGTGCCATTGAACAAGAGTCTAGAAACATTAGGACCTACAATTAATGGTATGAAATAATAAAAATGGTGGTTGAGGTGATATTGAATGGCCAACTGGTTGATTTCCCTGGAGGTTGCCATGATGTGTTCATGTTTTCTCTTGACTTCAGACTTTTTAATTGGTATGAACATTCAAATGCCTTTGATTCATCTTATTGCCTTTGCATGTCTGAACACTTCAAAAAAGGTAAATTTTATTCCTTCTCCAGAGGCCTTAAGAAACAAAAATTCTTTGAACGCCTATAGTACTGATTCTATTTCTAAATAACTCCCATCTATTTCTTCATCTTTCTAAGTCCTGCCATGTTAGACTATCTTGGGATAAAGGTGTCTAAATACCTAAAATGGGAAACATCACTATGTTCTATGCCTGTCATACCACAAATGAAGAACTGTGCTCAGTTCATTTATTTTTCAGATCATATGGGGGAGAGTATTCAGGATAGTGAGGGTTTATAAATTCTTATTTATAAGAAAGATAGATAGAGCTGGGGGTAGTTAGCTGGGAGTAGGATTGATTTAGCACAGAAAAAGCAAGGGTAATAGCTAGTTTTAATAATATAGACACATATTTTAGCAAGAGAAAGTTACAGAGAGCAGAAGTTTGGCTGAATGCCTTTACAATTAGAGCTATCATCTTTGAATGACAATATTCAGCATAATCTTCAGGTGTTCCAGCCAGGGACTTTATAGAGAGTACTTCTACACTGGACAGAAGGTTAGATAGTCTCTGACATTTTTGCCTCTCTAAAATATTGTGCTTTCTAAGTGTGTTGCAATTAAAAATGATGATGTAAATCTATATTTATTGACATGGAAAGATGCCCATGACATATTGCTGTGTGAAAAATAAAACAGATTTTAGAACAGTATGTTCAGTATTATTCCATTTACATAAAATCATGTACATATTTCTGTATATATCAATAGAGAAATGCTTAATGGAATGATTACCAAAGCATTAACTGATTATCTCTGGATGATAGAGATAATGATTATTTTCTTTTTTATATTTCAATGTTTTGAATATTTATAATAAACATGTATTAATTGTTTTCAAAAGCAAAATTAGTATAAAATCAAAGAAAAATATATTTGATAATGGTAACTTTTTGATGACATTTCTGGATCACAACAAATCACTAATTACTAATTGAGTTGGAATGAAGGTAACTGTCCATCCATGTACTTGCTGTATGTCTTTGGGAAAATAATATTACCTCTTTGAGTTTCAGTTTTCTTTTCTGTAAAATTATGAATAAACACTACCACATAGTCTTATGGTGAGGATAAATTAAGGTAAAATATACGATGACTTCAATTACTCCAAGTCCGTGTAAGTACTTATCAAATATGAAGTGCTTGGCAATTGATAAGCATTCCATTCCTTCATAAAGGTTACCTTTTTTGTTATTATATTAACAATGATGCTGTTTTTAGGTTCATTCAAAATATTTATTAAGCCTCTCAGTGGAACTGGTACTTACAAGCAGTGAAGAAATCTTTTTTATTTTGTGGGCAATTTTTTTTTTTTGCAGGTGGTATGAGCCCCTCTTTAACAAAATTATTTTTCCAAATAAGTTATTTGTTTATTAACCCACAGACAAACTTGCTCAATATCAATTTTCTTTCCTAAAAGCTTCAAACTATAGATATCTCATTCTACAATGCTTACATGCAAATTTTCTATGGGGAGGTAGAGATAGGGGCAGAGGATAATTAAGTACTTTGCATTTTCTTCAGGCCTAAAGCTAAGGCCTTGATCACCTACAAAACTGTGTGTGTGTGTGTGTGTGTTAGTTGTGCATGCAAGACAAAGAAAACATTAGCTATGATGAAGTAGCATCCTGAACTCATACATTGCAACTGGAGAAATTTGGGGCTTACTAAGTCTTTGCATCAAATCTCGTGTGTAGATTCTTTCTTCTCTTGCCTTTTTGAACATGGTGTCTTCTTCCAGTCTGTTCTCCCAAATCCCATCATCACCTCTGCTCATGATAAGAATTTTGTAGGACACATCCATAGCCAGCAAGGGGAGCCTTTTGCTTCTATTATCTCTTTTTTCTTTTTATTTCAGCATATTATGGGTGTACAAATTTTAAGGTTGTGTATAATGCCCTTACCCCGTCTCTCCCTACAAGTCTGAGCTTTAAGCATGACCATACCCCAGACAGTGCACATCTCACTCATTATGTATGTATATACCCATCCCCCACACCCCCCTCCCACTTGCCCAATACCCAATAAATGTAATTCTTATGTGTCCACTTAGGTGCTGATCAGTTAATACCAATTTGCTGGTGAGTATATTGGTATATGTGGAGATTTTTTTCCATTCTTGGAATACTTCACTTAGTAGTATGGGTTCCAGCTCTATCCAGGAAAATATAAAATGTGCTATCTCACCATTGTTTCTTAAGAGCTGAATAGTACTCCATGATATACATATACCACATTTTATTAATCCACTCATGTATTGATAGGCACCTGGGTTGTTTCCACAGCTTTGCAATTGTGAATTGTGCTGCTATAAACATTCGAGTGCCGGTGCCTTTTTTGTAGATTGTCCTTTGTTCTTTTGGGTAGATGCCCCCAATAGTGAGATTGCTGTATCAAATGGTAGATCTGCTTGTATCACTTTAGGTATCTCCATATTGCTTTCCACGGAGGTTGAACTAGTTTGCAATCTCACCAGCAGTGTAGGAGTGTTCCTATCTCTCAACACTCACACCAACATTTGTTGTTTTGGGACTTTTTGATAAAGGCCATTCTTACTGGAGATGAGTGATATCTCATTGTGGTTTTGATTTTCATTTCCCTGATGATTAGAGATGTTAATCATTTTTTCATGTTTGTTAGCCATTATTCTGTCTTCTTTTGAAAAGTTTCTGTTCATGTCCTCTGCCCCCTTTTTGATAGGGTTGTTTAATTTTTTCTTGCTGATTTTCATGAGTTCTAAGAAGATTCTAGTTATCAGTCCCTTTCAGATGTGTAGCATGCGAAAATTTTCTCCCATTCTGTAGGTTGTCTGTTTGCTCCCATGACTGTTTCTTTGGCTGTGCAGAAGCTTTTTAGTTTGATCAGGTCCTATTTATTTATTTTTGTTGCTGCTGTGATTGCCTTTGGGGTCTTCTTCATAAACTCTTTGCCTAGGCCAATGTCTAGGAGAGTGTTTCCAACGTTTTCCTCTAGAATTCTAATAGTTTCATACCTTACGTTTTAAGTGTGTTACTCAGTGTGAGTTGATTTTTGTGAGAGGTGAAATAGGGCTGGGTCACAGTAAGTTTGGGAAAGCTAATATAATTCATACATTTTTGACATACAAAATACACACACACAATCACAGCAGCTGTTGATAGTGATAGCACATCTATCATTTCAGTGACTGAGTTTTGAAATATCATGAGAATTTACTCTCAGATGCAACCCTGCATTGCCCATTAGTGGACTGTCTCAGCACAGAGAGTGAGTTCTCAAGACAGATAACACATGGCATCATCCCATGGTAGAGAGGAGAACTCTAGGAATGGACCAAGCAAGGGCCAGGGGGGGAGGATCAGAGTTATTTACTGCTGAAATGTGCCCTAACATTTCCTAATCCTTGGAAAAGACCAACATCCCCTTCAAAAAAAAAAAAAAATCTTGAAGTCCAAACTCAACTAGTTCAGGGTGACTCTACTTGGGAGAGATAGACAACTTCAGATCCCAAGATTTTTTTGCATGCCTAGCTTCAAGGTATAAGGAAATATTTCATAGTGTAGTTTCATGCAATTTATGTGGATTTTGAGAGGCTCTTTCTTTTATACATAAATATGTCCATATTCTAAGTCTTTGTGCCTGATAGTGACTTAGGCCTAGAAATTTAGAGACAAATAAGACAAATTCCTGTCTTCAGGAAACTTATGCCAAGAGTGAATAGACCTTAACGTAAACTATGGACTTTGAGTAATAATAATACGTCAATGTAGGTTCATCAGTTTTAACAAATGTGCTACTGTGGTGTAGGATGTTGATAGTGGGGGAGGCTGAGCATGTATGGGGATGAGATAACAGGTGTGTGAAAACTCTTCCTACTTTCTGGTCAATTTGCTGTTAATCTAGGAGTATTCTAAGGTAAAATGTATTGATTTTTAAAAATCATATAGCATTTAAAAATATATATTTATTGACAGACCAATTTTGTTATATTTATGTATGAGTAATTTAATTCTATTTAAAACTTGTTAAAAACATGAAATACTTTAAAAAATAAAAACAGCATACATCTGTGTATTTTAAATCAAAATCATTTTTAAAAAACACTTTTTCATTATCTAAACTTTAAAATTGAATAAGAAGAATAATTATTTTTGGCACATAGTCATGTACTTTAATCTGTTTCTTAAGCATGTTTGCTTCTAATATTGTGCTATTATTATTGTTTTTCCCTGGAGAATGCGCTCTTCAATATGGTCTTATTTTTTTCAAAAACATGTTTGTAATATTTTTCAATGTTTCATTTTATAATTAATATACTCAAAGTTTCTGACATCGTCCATGGACCCCACTCTCTTTATTTCATAATATTAGTTGAGAAAAATATTCTCTCTATGGATGTGAAATAACTCCAAGCCAAGGACAAATTCTAAATAGAGTATATTTTTGTATTTTTGATGTTAAAGCCTATAAATATTTCAGCTCAAATATTTCCATAGCTATTATTTTTTTCTCTCCATTCAGAGAATCTTACTCTGACAAGTACTTTTACAAGATAAAACTTATCAAAGATATTGCTTTATACATAATTCTTTTTAATATTTGGCTAAATCTAGTTGCTGTAAAATTGAGAGTTTTCCTGTATGCCATTGCATTCCAGTACAGAATATTCAATCTTCTGAAAGTTAAAACTCTGGGAAATTTTTGGCATTCATATCATTGAATACTTTGTTAAAGATTCTATAAAACATGCATCCAAAATTTAGAAAAATCATTTTAAAATAGTTTACTATCATTTTAAAAATATATGGGTTGATTTACACAATTATTCTTCCAGAGCTCAAATATTTCTATATCTGATTTATGATGGGCATCAAAACACTAAGTGTACATTGCTATTTTAATGAATATTTAAAAACCTCATTGGCAAGCCTGTAATCTCAGTACTTTTGGAAGCTGAGGTGGGAGGCTCACTTGAGGCCAACAGTTCAATACCAACCTCTACAACATAGCAAGACCCCTGCCTTTGCAAGAAACAAAACAAACAAACAAACAAACAAAAAAAATGGGTGTTGTGGTGCTTGCTGTCTGTAGTGCTAACTACTTGGGAGGCTGAGGCAGGAGGATCACTGGAGTCCTGGAATCTGAGGCTATAGTGAGCTATGCTGGGTGCCGTGAGCTATGATCGCTTCATTGTACTCTAGCTTTGGTGACAGTGTGAGACCCTGTTTCTAAAGGAAAAAAAAAAATACTTATTGGAAATAATAATGGACTATGAGGTCACAAAAAGCAATTCCCAGCATATTTCTTCACCATAGATTTTTTTTTTATTTCAGAATATTACAGGGGTACAAATATTTAGGTTACATGGATTGCTTTTGTGCATATTGAATCAAAGTTATAAGTGTACCTACCCATCACCCAGATAGTGTACACTGTACCCATTAGGTGTGATCTTACCATCCCTTCCCCCCCTCCCTTCTTCTTGATTTCTGTTGAATTTTACTTCTGTATGTGCTCATGAGTGCTGATTGGATAGTTCCAATTTAATAGTGAGTACATGGGGTGCTTGTTTTTCCATTCTTGTGATACTTCACTTAGCAGAATGGTCTCCAGTTCCAACCAGGATTTTACAAAAGGTATTAATTCCTTCTTTTTTATGGCCAAGTAGTACTCCATGGTACACGTTTATCACATTTTATTAACCTACTTATGAATTGGTGGGCACTTGGGTTGATTGCACACCTTTGTAGTTGTGAATTGTGCTGCTATAAACATTCGAGTGCAAGTGTCTTTTGTGGTAAAAAAATGGCTTTATTTCCTTTGGGTAAACATGCAGTGGTAGGATTGCTAGATCCAATGGTAGGTCTACTTTTAGTTCTTTGAAGATTCCCCATACTGTTTTTTATAAAGATTGTACTGTTTGCAGTCCCACCAACAGTGTTCCTTTCTCTCCGTATCCATGCCAGCATCTGTTTATCTGTTACGGCACCAGCTTATCAAATGTATCCGTTACCTTTACTTTCCCCACAAGGAGAGTCCGGCGCTGCTTCTCCGTGGCTTCACAGTGTTCCTTCTGACAGTAGCTGTCCATAGGTGGGCTCCCGCTTCCTATTTATTCTTCTCTCCTTGGGAGCTGCAGGCTCCTGGGCTGCTTCTAATCCCACATTTGTCTCCCCTCCTGGTGACTCTTTCCCACGGTATCTTCAGGATACACTTTTTCGATGGTAGCGGCTGGACTCCACGCCTACTCCCGCTGCTGGGCATGGTGGAAGTTTTCCTTGGACAGAGAGGTGCGCTTGCAACCGGCTTGGCACCCACTTCTTCCCTGCAGCGGCCGGGGCGTGTCCGGAGACCAGCAGTGCCAACCGGCTGCAAGCGGGCCTTGCCTGGGGCTGGGGCTCCGGCCCAGGAATCTCACCCGGCTCCACTGTGCAGAGCTGGGCATCTCTGCTGTGGGTTGCTGGGCACTGCAACCCGTCCTGCGGGCTGGAACCCCCCACACGCTGGCAGCTCTCTGTCTACTCTTCTTTCTTTGGGAACTGCAGGACCATTTTTTCCCTCCTCCTGATGTTTCCTTCTGATGATGTTTTCAGGATCAACTCTTCCAGTGGCAGTGGCCGGACCCCGCGCCTGTTCCCGTGGGTGGGCACAGGGGAAACTTCTCTCGAGTACAGAGGTGCGCTTGCAACTTGCCTGGTCCGACTTCCCTTGGGGCAGACAAGCCATGCGTCTGGGGGCCAGCAGCCAGACCAGCCACAGTGGTACCTGCCTGGGACCCGGGCTTGGCTTGGCAAATTCACAAGCAGGGCCGGTGTCACGGAGTGGGAGAGGGGAGCTATACAAAGCTCGAGCATGTGCGAAAGTATGTACTCTCGTTTTGTATAGCTCCCTTCATTTCTGCAATAAAAGCTGCTGGTGTTGAATTGTTTCCTGTCTGTGGCCACTCCGTTGCACCCGCCCTGCCTGTCAATTTTCCAAGCAAGGAGCCAAAGAACCAGGACAACAGTGCGCCAAGAAGCCAGACCTGACATTTACCATCATGCAATCTACTGAAGTTTATATATTCGTATTATCACCACAAAAACACCTAATTTTATTTTCAGTTCTGAACTTTCATCTTTTTTTTGCAACACGATTCCCCCCAACTGTCAGATGTTTCACTTGAAAAAATGAACTGGGAAAACTATACTTTGATTAATCATCATCATCATCATCATCATCATCATCAAACCTTTGCTAGAATTAGCTAATTTTGCAATTATAGCATCTGGTAATACCAATACAAAACTTGCTTTATGTACCTATGTGTGAAGCTTTTCCTGTAGTAATGGAATCAGCACATTAACACCTATCACTTCATTTTTTTATATTTGCAGAAAAACTTTCGAATTAAAAAAAAGAAAATAGAACCATTATTAGATCTCAATGAAAAGTTATGGTTTGCAGATGAATATAGAAACATTTTCTGCTGCATTCTCACAGTTTAAGAGTGGTTTTGGGAACAATCTTCATAAATTAACTGTTGACTTGAAGCGAATCTGATGCTTCTTCAACATATTTGTATATTCTGTTTTTTACGGTTAATGATATCACTATGCTCTTCATGGTACATAGTAAATGTTTACAAATATTTTGGAAGATGACATTCATTAGTAACTTTCTTTAGTAACTGAAATTAAGTAGTACATTTTAATTTAAGCATTCACTTTCTCAAAGCTCATTGCTTCAAAAAGGGTTTATTAAAAAGAAAGCAAAAAATAAAAAGATTATCAGACATTAAAATCAATACATATTTGCAAAAATCACAGCAGTGCATATGATAAGATGCATATATGCTCAGGCACTATTTCCTGACCATATTCTATGTACCTATAACCTGTAATTTCTCAGATTGCTCACTGACCCTGGATACTGAGTGCTGGGTAGTTCTGTGCATCTTGTAGGCCACTCTATGGGGTGCAGTGCAAGTGGCTACAACACCAAATGGCCTGCAGGGGCGGCAGCAGTGCCTTCCCCACTACAATCTAACATCGAAATGCATCGCTTCATGTCCTTGAAGAGGAATGTTGCAATATAACATCTCGAAATTATCCACAGAGGAAAGTCGTTACTGGTCATTCTCCATGTGTAAGTACTGGTTAAGGTTAAAAAAATCTCTTCCTTGTATGTGCATTTCACATGCTCTTACAGGAGACCATGACAGAAATTGCAAATATACAATAGAGGTTCCCCAAGCTCATTCCTGTTTGTTTTAATGCAACAATGGGTTGCATGTTTTGTTATAAATTAAAATAAAATCCAGAGTACATTCTAAACCTGATGGGAAAGGAAACAGACAGGCATACACGATGACTCTCCCATATAAACTAAGAGGTAGAGATTCTTCAACTATATTCCAATGAAAAATAGGGAGTATAGAAAATGAGAGATGTTGCATGGCATAAAGGATAATAATAAATATCATAGGAGAACTCCCTGTCTTAACACCATTTAGACTGCTGTAATAAAATATCATAAACTGGGTAGCTTATAAAAAATCATAAATTTATGTCTCACAGTTTTGGGAGCTGGGAAGTCCACAATCAAGGATAAGCAGGTTGGGTGTCTGGTGGGCATCCATTTCTTGGTTAATAGATGGCACCTTCTCACGGTTGTCCTCACATGGTAGAAGGGGTAAGGCAGCTCCCTGGAGCCTCTTTTGTAAGGGCCCTAATCCCATTCATAAGGGCTCCACCTTCATGATCTAATCACCCCCCAAAGGCCCCACCACCTCTTAATACCACCATCACAGTGGTGATTAAGTTTTGACATATGAATTTCATGGGGACACAAATATTCAGCCTTAGAGATTCAGCAGTCTCTAAGAAGGTTCATTCTTAAGAGACAATGCATGCCTGAATTAGGATGCCTTTAAGGGCAAATAACAGAAATGTATAAAACAATAATGAAAATAAGTTTGGCAGCACCTTGTGCTAGACTAGATTGTAGAAATGCCTATCACTTCTTTTCTTTCTATCTGTGCCCTTTGTTAGACTCTTCTTTGGACATTGTGACATGCTTCAGACAATGCAACATTGATGTAGGTGTCACAAGCAGAGAATTACAAAGTACTTGCACATTGGAGCTTACTTTCTTGTTGCTCTCGGGAACCCTGTGGCCACTATACTGTATGCTTCCCTTGGCTAGTCTGCTGGGGATGTTTAACACATGGCCAATTGATCCCACACCCTCAGCGATACAAAGTGAACTATTAGACACATGAATTAGGCTCCAGCTGAGCCAATTCTGAAGGAGCCAATCCCAGCTGAGCCAGTCTAGATCAGAAGAGTCACAAAGAAACCCACAGAATGATGAAAAGAGTTTATATTTCTTATTTTAAAATACTTAGTTTTGGGGTGGTTTGCTACATAGAGATCAGTAATGGATACATTCATGTTTGTTGTCAAAAGTAAAACAAGACAGTTCAAAGATGTATGAGACAAATGCAATGATCTCTCTCTCTCACCCACCATTACTCTTCCCTACCACCATCTTCACTTTTGCCCCCAAACCCCAAAAACTAACATTTACAGCCTGAAAAATACCTTTCTATGCTTTTCTCCTTTAAAGATAGACATTAAAAAATATATCTGGAACCTTGTTTCACCCACAGAATGCTACTATACTTGTTAGTCTGTAACTTGATTTTTTTTTTCAATCTGGTAACACAGATTGTGATACAGTCTGTATCACAAAAGGTACAAGCCAGTCAATATAGATTTATACTATTTATTTTTATTATTACCTCATCCATATATATACATAAATATTTATTTTTTAAGTAGGATCATATAAATGCATTTTGTACAGTCTTTTTCACTTTGTCTACTTTTACTTGCCCCTCCTTCTCATTTTCTCTCATAAGATAATATATATAACAATATGGCAGGTAACTTTCCATACTTTTTTCATGCTTAAGTCCCATGTACCAATATACATTTATTAATATACATCTCTATGCCTATGTGTATACAAAATGAGATGGGGATTTTGCCCATTTTCCTTTTCAAGATGAAGCCTTATTTTGCATATCATTTTTTTCTTACTACAGTATTTCCTACTTCTCAGTTTTCTAATCAATAATACTTATGAGGTTCTCTTTGTCAGGTAGTATAGGTCTAATTCATTAATTTTAATAGGTGCAAAACAGACTCTTAGTATAAATGCACTAGAAGTTATTTCACCATTTTCACTCTCTGTTACTTTGTTACTACTTCACACCTGTATGAAGAATGCTACAATCAGCATCTGTATTCATAGATCTCTATACCATGAGTCTTTGTTTTTGTGGGATAGACATCAGGTAAGGAATGCTAAGTTAATGATTAAGTATATTTTATATTTAAATAGCTGTTGCTATATTGTTTTCACAAAAGACTGCAACAGTTTCTATGTCCATCTGTATTGATGGTATACATAGACATCTAATGAGTATGAAGTGATATTCCACTGTTACATTAATTTTCATTGCTCCAGCCTCTAGCAAGTTTGTGCATCTTTTCATGCAACTATTAACCATTTGCTTTGGTCTTATGAGAAGGAACAATGTAAATGTTATATTTTTTACTGGCTGCTTTGGTCTTCATTTCAGTTTGAAAGAAACCTTTCTATTGAATAAATAACAAAAACATTTGTACCCCCTTAATATTTTTAAATTAAAAAATATTGTCCATCTGTCATTTTTGTTGCATTTTTAAACTTCAGTAATTTCTTTGACAAATTATGATAATTAATCATAGAACTCATTAAGATTTTACTAAACCTACAAAATGTATATATTTTCTGGATTGTCCTATAAGATGTACATCTTTTAAATTTAACTGTTCAATTGTATAAAATTAATTTTATTTGTATGAAATAAAGAATTATTTTTTTCTATATGGATAAATAGTTATGCCAACACTATTTATTAAATAAACCATCATTTTACCAATGAATTAAAATACCACATTTTTTTCTATACTGAGTTTTCATAAAATATCTATATTCTGGTCTACTGAACTACTTATTCATGACATAAAACAACTATATTAACTTACTAATAACACTTATTTTATGGTATTTTCTCTATGGTGAGACATATCACTCAGGACCACTCTTTGCTCCTACATTTTGTGACTCTTCTATGCTATTTTTTCTTATAAAACCTATACATAAATATATATATATATACACTTTATTTTTTCTTATGTTTTTTCTTATAAAACCTATACATAAATATATATATATATACACTTTATATTTTGGAATATATTTACAGATTTATAGTAACAAGTATAAAATGTATCTGCAGTATAACAAAAATAATAAATTAGCATCTCATACCCAGAACAGTTTAAGAAATAACATAGTGCCATTGGGTTTGAAGCCTTTTGTGTGGCCTTCACTAGTTGAAATTTTTTTTCTATCCCTAACACAAGAAACCAATATTTTAAATTTCTTCTTAACTGGCCACTTGCTTTTCTTTCAAGTTTTAGTAGAATTGCTTAATTTGGGGGTATATATGTTTAATTTTACCAGTAGAGGCCAAACTGTTTTCTAAAACAGGAGGACTAACTTACATACCCATTAGTGGTGAATGAAAATCCTTTTTGTTCTGCGTCCTTACTAGTATTTGTTATTGCTACACTTCTTAGATTTTATTAATGTTGTGGGCATGAAAAATCAGGTCATTGTATTTGTACTCTATTTCTGATGCAGTGAATATATTTTCAAATGTCATAGGCCAGCCACATTTCCTTTGTAGTGGAATGCAGGATCATGCCTTTTGGCCATTTTCTCCCTTTTTAAATTTGAGGTTTGTCTTTTTCTTATTGATTTGTGAGAGATACTTATACATTTTGCATGGTAAGCCTTTGTCATTTATGTAACTGCAAATATCTTCTCCCAATTTGTGGCTTGCCTTTTCAATCTCTTTACGGGGTCTTACAATGTTCCTAATGTTAAATAAGCCAGATTTATGTTTTCACTTATGTTTTGTTCTTTTGCATTTTGTTTAAGAAATCCTTCCTTACTCGGAAGACATACAGATATCAATGTGGGGGGAAGGAAAAGTTGTATTGATTTAGCTATCATGTTTAAGTCTTTGTATTATGATTTTAGTTTATTGATTTTAGTTTATTGTACAGGAAATGATTTTTAGTTTATTGTACAAGATAAGCATCCATTTTCATGTTTTTCCCAGATTGGAGAACTACTTTTCACAGCACCCGTGTTTATTAAATAGACTATAGTTTTCCCCCAATCTGCTTTGCCAGTTTGTGGTACAGCAGGCTTCTATATATGTGTAGGTTTCTTTCTATTTTGTTCCTCTGGTAGATTTTTTAAAGCTATGCTTATCCAGTTAGGGAAGTTTCTTTTTTTATATTTCACTAACAGTTTTTATGATAAATAATGACCAAGTTTCATTGAATGCATTTACTGCATCCATTGCAATATATCTTTTTTTATTAGGTCAGTTAATGTGATTGAATACATTTATAGATTTTCTAATATTAATCATTCCTAGAACAATCTGACATTTGTCATGTTGTATTTTTTAAAATTCATTGTTGAATGCAGTTTGCTAATATTTCATTAAGAAGTCTTACATTTTCATGGGCGATCTGGTTGTTCTTTTGTCGTATTCTTTTATTGTTTGGGGTTGGTTGTAAGGTTATACTGTCTTTAAAAACAAACGAACAAAAATGTTAGGAAGTGACCTCCTCCTTTCTTTTATTCTCTGAAAGCCATTTTAAGTTGGAATTATTGGTTTCTTAGATATTTTATACAATTTACCTGTAAAATCAACTGGGCCTGTGTTTTGTTTGTGATAATACTTTAAAATACTGTTTCAACATCATTTATGTTTATAATGACCATTCAGACCTTGTACCCCTTATTGAGTCAGGGTTAGTAAGCAATATTTTTGAAGACTTGATCCATGCAAATGGTTTTCAATTTATTGGAAAATTTTTTGTTATAAACATTACCTCATATAGAAATAATCATGGTTGAAATTATAGCTCTGTCCCTTGACCTCTTTCTTTTTTATTTCGCTTACTATGCCTTCTCTCTCTCTCTCTTTCTCTCTCTTACACACATACTCACACATGTCTATATATACACACTTTTCTCTCTATTGCTATTAACTCTTAATTTCTCTAGATATTTTCTTCTATTCCATTACCAATTTTTAAGTTAGTTACTTTTACTCATTTTTGTTTTGAATATAAAGATTTTGAAACTATAAACTGCTTTTAGGTATCACTTTACTGCAAGACAAAATATTTGATAGATCAGATTTCCATAGCTGTCAGCTTTAAACATTTTCTAATGTTTATTATGAATTCTACTTTGACCCATGAGTAATTTAGAATGTCATTTTATTTATATTTCAGAATATATGTGATTTTCTTCTGGTGTGTGTGAGAGAGAGTGTATATATTTGCACATATTTACTTATATTTACTTTTTATCTTTTTGTATTTTGACATCTAAATTTCATTTTGGTCAGAAAATTTAGTAAAGTAATATTCATTTTGTGAAACTTATTGAGAAATAGTTTTGACATAGAAAATGGTCAGTTATTTTAAACTGTCGATAATAGGGGTCAGGGTTGTATTCCACTAATCAAGCTTGCTACTTATGTGAAGTTCTCTATATTCTCTATGAATTACTGAGAAATATATCAAATTTTTTTTCAGTAGGATGTGGCTTGGTCATTTTTTTCCCTTATGGTGCCATCACTTTTTAATTACATAATTGGAAACTGTTTTGTTAGTTGTGTGTATGTTTAAAATTTTAATATTTTCTTAGCAACAGAAATCTGTTTTGCCTATAGAATAATCCTCCTTACTTTTTCTGAGATCTTTCTTTTTAACTTTATTATCAAGAAGGTCTGAATTTTAACACCCCTGGTAGCTCTAAGGTTGTATTTTCCTGTTACATTTTTCCATTGTAGTCTTTCAATTTCTAGATATATCTGTGTTTTAGTTTTTCTTTTGTAAATAGTGTGTAGATGGAGTTTATTTTTAGTACATTTTACATATTTTAAACTATTTAAATGCAGAGAATAATCTATTCATGTGGATAGTAATTACTTAAATAGTTGGATTCATATATATTTTATAGTCTATTTTTTATGCAATCCAATTTTCTGTATTTTACCTTTATTTCTATTTATTCTCCTTTCTTTTGGAATAAATTCATTTTTCTTCTTTACTAATTTGGAACTTATGCACTCTTCTATTCTTTTAGTGTTTATCTAAGATATTGTAACACAAATGCTTTAAGTTAATAAAGTGTGAACTGAATTAATATATTTACTTCCTAGGGGAAAAATTCCTGAAGCATATTAATGAGCTTTAATTCTGGTCAAGATCCTTCTGATTTATAATATTTTGATGTATAGGATTTGGTCATCAATTACACCTGCTGTCTTTTAACCTCACAAAGAACTCTATAAATATTTTTCCCCTAGTCCATCCAGTGATAGTGTTGTCCTTTGGGTTCTTGGCTTAATGCAGATGGTCTGTCTAACCTCAAAGAAATAAGCTCTAGGCTTTCCCTTTTTCTCTGACTCAAAAGTTTCCTTAAAAGTCAGGGTTTAGGTTCCCATTAACTGGCAGATGCTCTTAGTAGAAAATTGTCTTAAGTGCTCTCATTTACCCTGGTAGATTTACACTTTCTCATAGTCCCTAGCTCTGAATTCTTTTCCTGTGATTATTGTTGAAGGTGAATTTTTAAATGCACTAGGTTTTATGTACTGACTGAGGCATCTATGGCCACTTAGTCTGCCATATTGCCAAAAATGTAAGTCCTTGGCCTTTTATATTACATGCTAAATATAAGATCTTTGTATCGAATTCCAAAATAAAACAAAATAATATTATAAAAAATAAAATAAACTCTTGGGATGATACTTTGATGGTCAATAAATATATATATTATAAGCTTTGGTGTAAAGTGACAAGTTTATAATACTGTTTTCCTAGTTTTCTGGTTCCATGTACAGAATTCATAAATGTGGACAACTGAGTGCTTATCAAGTTACCAGGATATGTAGATTAATAATCACCTTAATGAATTCACCTACATTGAGTCACTGAACTCTGAGGTTTTTTTTCCTTCCTGGGAAATATAGGCACCTTCACAAACAAGCACAGGAAAATGAAGGTAGACTTTCAATCACTGGGGAGATAATTAAGCATTGGAATGCTTGGCCTTTCTCCTCATGTTCATTAGATGCTCTTCTTCAATGAGACACTCCACTGATGGGCTCTATCACTGTCATCTTGTGAGACTCCCTGGACAGACCTGACACCTGTACTCCTGAAGGGAACAATTTTATCGGGAAGATATATACCCTGGAACTTTCTTGCTTGGGTCTCCCTAACTCAGAAACCATACCACACTCTCCTTTCCAGGTAGTGACTCTCTTTAGCCGCATTAGATGAGAAGGCGTGGTGTTAGCAGACTTAAATTTTAGTCCTGGTTCTGTCATTTTAAGCCTGTGGCCATGAACGATTCTTCTCTCTATGCATCTGTGTTTCCCTCTCTTTTGGATGAGGAACTTAAATCTTGTTCCCTCCCAATCTAGACCTGCTGGGAGTCTGCAAGGTTAGAAAGATTGTAGCCATTGTCTTGATTGGCATCTCATTCTGTTTCTATCCAGGAGCAAGAGAGTTAAGACAGCCATGATTCAGCAAAGAGAAGTCATCCAATTCATAATACATATGATGATTTTTCTCTCCTTGGTGGATGAGCGACATAGAATAGTGAGATAAGAAGTCCCAGCCTCATTTATATCTGCTGAAGTCCTTTAAGGCCCAGATTGTTTGAGGAACTCACCTAGTCACAAAATTACTCTCATGAGCTTGGAAAGGAAAATTAAATTTATAACATGTCTGCCATAGTCTAACAGATAAACTAATAACAATCTTGCCTGAACCCTGCGAGATAGGCATTCTCCTTATTTTACAGATGAGAAAAACCACGGCTCAGAAAAGCTAAGCAGGATATGCCTCATGAAATGACTAGCACATAGCGCTGCCAGGGGTGGAACTGATGTGAAACTAATCCCTGCTGTCGTCTGTGTCTACCACCTTTCACCGCTTTATGGACTTGAGTTCTGGTTCTGCATCTATCCTTGCAGGGTGTTGGATGTGAGGGAGGGTCTCACAACTCCTCCTGTCTTCTGTTCTGTTCAGAACCAAAGATGGATAAGAGTATTATTTACTCCTATGTTACTGTTTTTATACTGACTAAGCTAAATAATACATGGAAAAAACTCTTTGAAAATTTTAAATATAAATAACAAACTTGTACTTTGGGACATGTGCCCTTGGACCAGAGTACTGCCATGGTATAAAGATTAAGAATACACAGTCTGGAGCTAGACCACTTCAGTTAGGATCCTGGCTCTCTCACTTATTTCCCCACCTGCAGAATGAGGATAACGTGAGCAAGTGCATGATAGAAATGCAGTGAGGGTTAAAAGAGTGAATACATATAAGTGCTTGGATCTAGGCCCAGCACACAGTAAATACTCAGTGGCATTAGCTGTTATGTGTACCACCCTGTGAATGGCCATGGGGACTATTTTAACAGAACTCTGTGTCTGTATCCTCATATATACCAACTACTTCCAAAAGGTTGTGAGCACTTGAATCATCTAAGACCTTTTTACATTCCCTGGCAAAATAAGTGGCCCATGATTCTTCCGTTTATCCTCTCCTCTCTTTCTTTGTAAATGCATTTATGTATTGCATGGGTCAACAAATAGTAATCCACTGCCTACCTACTGTGTGCAGGAGTCTCAGATGACATCCTGGGAAAGAGAGGTCCAGGGGTCAGTGGTGGCAGGGGGCGGAGGAGGAGGACAACTTCCCCAAATGGGAGATGGGAGTTATCCCACTAAAAAGGGTACCTTAGGCTGGGGGCAGGAGAGTGAGCAACAAATGAGATTTTGTTCTTGGCAGAAGAAAAGCCCTCAGGGGATTTCCCAGGACGCTTCTCTTTTTCTTTTATTGGAGTTCTGTGCTGGAGCTATAAACCCTCCAAATGAGTTGAGATCATTAGGGAAGCTCGACTGATCACTGGTGAAAAAATATAACAATTAAAACCAGAAGCCTCAGAGCAGGAAGCTTCAGGAGGTGTACAGGGGAGAAGGGAACAGGGATGGCTCTTAATACTTAATAACAAATACTAATAATGGCAGAGAGTCGAGTACTAATTATAAGTTTCTAAAAAGAGAGATTGAAAGAGATAGAGAAAGGGATTCATCCATAAAACTTTGTCTGCCTGGAATCGGGAACCACTGCAGATGGGGGGGAGTGAAGGACTGGGAGTCTGGTGTCTGGGTTCAGGGACCAGTCTTGAGTGGCATGAGTGACCTTGGCAAACATCTTCATCTATCTGAGCCTTAGTTTTCTCATACGCAAAATGGTGTCTATCTTTCTATCTCATGGGATTTAGCAAGTAATAAATGTGAATGCTATTGCACTCCATAACATGAGCAAGTCTCAATCTTTCCTCCAAAGAGAAGCATTGCTAAGAATTGCTATAAATGACCTCTAAGTCCTTTGCAACCTGATAATTTTATGTTTTCACTTAAAAAAAATGTGATTTCTGAACTGGTATTTCAAATAGGTAGAGAGGGTAATAGAATTTGGAATTTAAATTATATTCTTAAATGACTTTTGCCCCCACATATTCCTATTGCTGATCTGTAATAATCTTTGATTTTTTTCCATTAGACATTCATTTCTTTGATGTATTCCTTCATGCCTTCATCGTTCTCTAATAAAAGTATAGGTGGATGATAAGTCATCACCTGTTACTAACAATGAGCACCACATTAACCCGTAAATGCTTTCCTTAGGAGACAGTTGTATATACGTAAAGGAAATAATTGATAAACTGGAAATTTATAACAGCTGATATCATGCAGGTTTGGGTGGAAATAGAGTTGACAATTCTATCTGAAAAATTTGACTGATTGTAATGCACCACAAGCAGACAAAAACAAGAGATGATTGAATAATTACTGTGTGTTCACTTTAAATGTGTTGCTCACTCAATATGCATAAAATCAAAGAGAAATATATCTTACAGACAGAGAAATTAAAATGCAGAGAGATATGTAACTCATCCCAAATCAAAATGACAATTAAGAGGCAGAAGTAGAAATTGACTTCAGAGCCATAGTCTTTCGTTCTACCATGTTCCACACTGGCTTCTCTCCTTGTCTCCGTGTTCCCAGGACTCAATACCTTTTCATCTTCTGTCTCATTTTAAGCTTCCTAATAACATTGGTTAACAGGTGCCTCTTCCTCAAAAAGTTTTCAGAGGTAGCACAAAGCATTCGGTTTTGAGAGTAAAGAATCACCTTTCCACTTTTCAAAAAGGAAGGTCCTGAGCCCTATACCTCAGAGATTCTGATTCAGTCATTAATAGGCTGGTTCAAAGTCTGGACCTTTTTAAATCAGCTAAGACCCCTACCCCAAAACAGGCTATCCTGATGCAGTTAATTCAGGGGCCATCCTTGGAATACAGACTAGCTGAAGGCAGGTGTTATTTAGATTAAAACCTAAGTTCAAGTCCTGGTTCTTGCCATTCACTAGTTCTGTGAACTTAACACCTTTCTTCAAACTGCCCCTGAGACACAGGTGCATCAGCTACAAAACAGTTAGAAAAATATCTTCCTCGTAGTGTAGCCCTGAGGATAAAAGGAGGCAAATTATATAAACTTCTGGTAGAGAGTAAGTGATTTGTAGGCATGGGGCAGAGGAGCAGAGAGGTGCAGAGGGTAAAGATGTTAGAGTCAGATTGCTTTGGTTCAAGTCACAGTTGAGATGTTTCCTAGCTTTTAAATTCTGAGTGAAGTCCTTAACCTCTCTCTTCCTTAATTTCCTCAACTGAAAAATAGGACTGTTATGGTAAAAATGGGAACATCGTGGTACATTTTTCATTGCATCATTGTGGATATTAAATACAGTTATTTTTACAAAGAGCTTGGAACCCCAACTAGTACTGACTCTTATTATTATTGATATTTAACATATAATAGTTTTTTTTTCTTTTAAGGATAGAGAACACTTCTGGTTTTCTGTAGCATGGAGCCTAGTGCTGTGGCAAAGCAGTTGCTATCAAACACTGTTAAATTAGCACCACCTCAGAAAGTGTCAGTGTTGAAAGTGGCCCACTGTGAGACCCATTCCAGATGGTGTCAGTGTTCTTAAAATCACGCACATGCCTGGCAAGGCATCCTCTAGCAACTCTTGTCCTCTCTTCTGAAACCAAAGCATATTCCAAAGGAAATTCAATCTACATGCTCCGTATTTAAACATTTATCCTTAAATCATCCAATTATTGTTGGAAGAAACTATTTGATGTCCAAAGAGAAATATGAGCAAATCACAACACAATTTCTTTCTGCCAAACAAGAAGCCACATGATGGTAAACAAACATGTTAACCACAATGAAGTGACAGATACTGCCATCCTAATTTCTTTCTCCTGCCCTAGTGTCTTCATCTGTATTTCAATCATTTCCACTCTGCTTTTCCTTTTTCTTTATTTCATCTATGCATTTGTCTCTATTTTCTTTCCATTTCAAAAATACCTTGAGGGTAGGTGTATTTTGCTCCCTTGCTATGCAGCAAAGGAAAAACAGGTCTCATGTTTGTTTCTACACATATTGATATAGGAAGAATACCAGGAAGGGTTTTGGCATTCATAGGCAGATAATTACATATTAAAAAGCTTTGAATAATAGATCTAATCTTGCTGTTTTCATTAGGATGTTTTGGCAGAAATATGGCACAAAGAGGATGTTTCTTGACTGATGGATACATACATTCACATGCACATGTGAACTTCTCTCTATTCTGTGTTGGTGGTTAGTCGGATTAACAACTACCTCTATAACATAAGGCAGGAAGTGGGGAGGGTATAAGAGAGGTACAAGTATTATACAGAAAAGTAGAGGAGGAAAGGATTACTTTTAGTAATTTTTTCATTAAACATTTTAGGCAAAAACCAAACATAAAAGGTTTTATAAAGAATAACTAGGAGTTTTTATGCACAACACATAGGTGGAGTATGGATTGGTAGAATATCCAGATGAAAGGTCCAGAAGCACAAAATAGCAGAATAATTCAGGAACTAATTGTTCTACAGAGTCAAAACAGACTTTGTGGGAAGAATCTCTGAATTAAAATCCAGTTTTAAATGATATGAAAGTTCACTAGGAAATAGAATGTGTAGCTTAAGTCCTGTCTCCAGTGGCTCTAGAGAAATGGGTCTTCCAACTTTGGCTTCAGTGATGAGAATCTCTCTGTCCCAATAGTTCATGGCATGTTTGAAAACCTGTAATTATTACATGGCATGAACTTTCACTTCCAGCTGATACTTTTTCTTATCCATCAGGTTACACAATAATAAACATAAATGGGCTTTTATTGCAATATTTAAGATATTTAAAGAAAACAGCAATGTATTCATTCATTCATCAATGCATTGAATCCATGCTCCAGATTCTGAGCTAATTGCTGAGAGGTTGCTGGTGATAGAAGAGATTCAAGCCCTGCTCTTATGCAACCTCTGGCCTCATGAGGGACATACATAAGCAATGACAGTACACTGCGATGGATGCATGGTGAAGGAAGTCTCAGGCACTGGGGTGTTACATCAGAGATGCATATAATCCTGATTTGTGCAAGGTACATAATCGTGGTCTCCAAAATTATCTTGTCTCTTCTTTAGATTAATTCTCAATTTCTATAACACTTTCTCACACTATCTTGTTCCCTCTTCTGTGATCATGCTCTATTCCGTCTTCTTAAAAATTGGAAGAGGTACTGTGAGCACCATTTGAATAGGGAGCATTTGTCACCTGCCTCTTTTTACATGGTTAGTTTTTATTTATGAAATTTTAATTTGTAGCAAATATTCATGTTGGGTGGCCATCTTACATTATTTTGATCTTACCATCAACTGAAACTCTGAATGGTTACCTAAGGCACACATATATACAACATGCAAGTGTATCCACACACACAGAAATAAACACTTATACACACATTTTTGTAATTATATATACTTTGCAATTGGTTGTAGCTTCTATTTCTAGGATTTTTATATTACTATGCTTCCCCATTTTAGACTCAGTTCATTTCTCCAGGCTGTTCAAACCACTTTGAATTCTGCTTCTGTTATGCAATATAATCCTACTGTCACATCACCTACATATTTGATGATCATGAGCTCTCAGCCTTCATCCAAGACATTGATAGAAATGTTGAACAGGGAAGGACAAAGGACAGAGCCTTCAGGCTATTGTCAGCCCCTGTCCTCAAGGTTAGCATTGATCCATTAATTAGCACTCTTGGGGACCCTCTTTCAACTAGTTATAAAACCAGTCCGTCATACAAAACCAGTTCATGGAATCAAGCTCCCATTCCTTACTCTTTTCTACAAAGACATCAGCAAAGGCTTTGTGAAATTGCTCATGGAAAGCTAGATATGCTGTATCAACTTCCTTCCCTTAATCTACCATCCTAGACTATAAATATCATACAGTGAAATGAGGTCAGACTGATTTGACTTACTCTTCGAGAGCTCATGCCATGACCAAAGTGAAAGTGGTACTCTTTCTGTATGATTGGAACTTCAGAACATGGGAGCTGTAAAGCACTATAGAGATTATCTTGTCCAGCCTCATCCTTCCACAAGTGAGTCTTAATCTTTAAAATAACTTCGCTCATGGTCTCACAGCTAGTCAGAGCTTGAAATGCAGTTATAACTTACATTCCTCTTTTCACACTTAGGAGGAGTGCAATTGACTTTAGAAAAGCATTTCTCAAAATTTATTCCATGGAATATTACTTCCACTCTCTATGTTCAAATGCATTTGAAAAACCCCATGCATTGCAATGTTAGTGATTCACAATACATTTGATCATTAAATAAATATTTACTTTTGTCCTGTATGCATCAGACACTTGCTAGGCATGGGACAATGATGATGAATAAGACAGAGGTTTTTTTTTTTTTTTTTTTTTCTTTTTTTACCTCATATAGATTTTCTTCTAGGGGGAGAGATACACATTAAATATCTAATTACCTAAACAGAAATATCACTATGAATTGTGACTTGCTCTAAAGAAATTTGTATGGTGTTCTAAGAGATGAAAAGAGTGAAAAAAAGAGACTTCTCTGAGACTACAATATGTATATATGTAAGAAATATTGTGGCGTATTCAATGAAATTAAAGGATAAGGGAAAGTTGTCAGCCATGGTCCTGAGAAGATTACATAGCAGGTAAAGATGGGATGTATTAACAATGTTAGGAAAAAACACAAATATCAAGATAAAACTTACTGATGCACTTTGAGCAGCAGAGTGACCCAATCTCATTAGCATTTTTAAAAAGGTTCACCTGCTGCTCTGTACAGACAGTAGAGTCGGAGGTAACAGTGCAAGCACCAGTGCCTGCTAGGCAATTCTGGCAAAGATGTGGGGAGAGAAGAAGGCCTCTTAAATACTGATCTATTGTTTAAAAAAAGTGGCACAAACCTCTAACCTCTTTGTGATTTTTGGTCAACATTTTCCAATTTCATTGGACCACAGAATTGTTATTTTAAGTAATATCTATTTTACTTTATGAAATTCTGAAAAATACATAATTAATAGATGTTGCTTTGGGATCTCTCTGGCTGAAGTTATATTCCATACCCTTCTCCAGTGATAACGGAGCCCATCGTTTGCTTGATCTCTGCTTTGGGGAGTTTACTTAGTTTGCTTTCTTCTCCTAGTAAATAATTCATTTGTTTATGAGGGTCACCCTGGTGCTGGCTGGTTCACTTTCATTTAAATTGCCAGCTGTCGGGCTTCAAAACATACAAGCCCACCTAGTAAACCCGATCCAAAATCATGTTAACTTGTGGATCCTTTTATTACTCACCTCCCTCTACTCGCCCTCAACTCACAATGTCATCTGTTTTCAGAATAGAATTCAATTACTCATTAATATTTAGAAAAACTACTCCTACATAAAAATTACCTTCCAGACTAATTAGCCAGCAATGAATTACAGATCTGTGTACATTTCCATAGGCTGATGTAATCTTATGTTTAAATAAGGAATGAAAAATAAGAAGATTAGAAGAGGGTACCAGGGCATCAATAATAAAAATCATCAAGGAGGGCGTGATTCCCATCCATCAGCTCTTTCCATCGTTACAGTAAAGCAGGGATACTCACACTTTAATGTGCACATGGGTCACCTGGGAAAACAGACTGAATGAAGATCATGATTCTGTAGGTCTGGTTGGAACCTGAGATTCTGCATTTCTAGCAAGCTACTGAGTGATGGCTCTAGACCTTGGACCACATCTATGAGCCTAGGGGTCACTTCCGAAGTGTCCTTATCTCTGTAAATGCCAGAAAGTTGATGTCCTAAGGAGCAACTGTCAACAAATAAGGGATCAAAAATCCTGGGCCCCTCATTCCTTGGGGGGGAAATTCTAAGTTCTACAGATGTAAAATAACTCCAGTGGCACACAGAGAAGACTGGCCCATTGTTTCAACCTTGGTGTCTTTCTGTGCTTCCCCAACTCACAGCTTGACTCCTTCACAATGGTTCCTAGGGTCATGGCTCAATAAAATACCTGCACACATATCCTCATCTTGAGTTATGTTTGTGGGAGAATCAAATGAAACATCACAATCAAACCAACAGGGGAATGTGAATAGCCCAATTGGCTTAGATGGATGGTTCAAAATGTGCGGTGCCCAGAACAGCAGCAGCAACATCACCAGGGACTTGCTGGACATGTGAATTCCAGGGTCCTTCCACAGGCCAATGGGGTCAGAATCTCTGGGGCTAAAGCTCTGCAATACATGTTTTAATAAGCCCTACAGATGATTTTGATGCATTTTAGGTTTAAAAATCATGGGTTTAGGTTAATCAGAATGTATCCCTAGTTCTGGGGGAGAAATCTTCTCCTTGGAGTCCTCTGAACATGAGGAGGATGGACAGATATCTGAACAAAATGGCAATTCTACAAAAGAGATGGGAGTTTGGTGAAGTGAGACAACAGGTGTGTCAAGGCCTTCCTTGTTGCTACTATGCAGTCCAGAGAGTAGAAGCAAGTTGCACAAAGCCTCAGAACTAAAGCACAGAAGACTTGGGGTGTTGAACTCTGGCTTAGGACAACAGACACAGTGCCCCTGTCGAAGTTTCTTTCTCTCCATGGGCATGGCATAGAGGAGAGGCCACAGAGGACAAGGCTTCCATTGCCAGAAGTCTCAGCATGTGTTCCTTCAGTATCAATAAATCCCATGAAAATGCAGACAGATAAAGCATTCTGACATTTATATCCAGCATGAAATACATGAGAATAATAACAGGAGAGGATGATAGTGCATCATGAAGCTTTTATTAATGTTAGACTAACTCTGTAGGAGAAATGGTTCGTTTTATTGCTTTAATGTCAGGCTTTTTCCTTTCCTCCAGTGGGCATAGAACCGGGGCTGACACTGATGTTCAATCAGTCAATAAGAAAAGCAGGTAGTGAGTGCCTCAGGTGTGTCTAGAAGGGCTGTATGAGCCATGGGAATATCCAGAAGCATGTAAGACATGCACCTTCCTAGGAGCTCATGATATAGATGAGAAAATAACACAGACAGATTTAGATTTAACATTTGTGGATTGATCAAGATGTTGAGAAATTATATGGGGTGACTTTGCACATATTGTTTCATCTAAAAATATGCACAAGCTATTATTATAATTAGTGAAACAATAACATGATAAGGCAAAGCATAATCAGATGCTAAATTGTGTTAATATGGATTCTGAGAAGAGAAAGACCATCAAGAATTATAACCCATCTAGGCTGGACATTATTCTTTTTCAAACGAGTGAGAATGGGGCCCCAGTCATAGAGCTGGAACCCATTCTACTAAGTGAAGTATCCCAAGAATGGAAAAATAAGCACCACATATACTCCCCAGCAAATTGGTATTAACTGATCAATACCTAAGTGGACATATAGGAATAACATTTATCAGGCGTCGGACAGATGGGAGAGGGGGGAGGGATGGGTATATACATACAGAATGAGTGTGACGCACACCATCTGGGGGATGGACACTCTTGAAGCTCTGACTCCGGGGGGGTGGGGTGGGGAGGGAGGGAAAAGGCAACACACATAACCTAAACATTTGTACCCCCATAATATGCTGAAATAAAATAAATAAATAAATAAATAAAAACAATGAGGACCACAAAAAAAAATAAAAAGAATTATAACCCTTTTGTTAATTTGCTGAATGATGTTTGTCAACTCACTTCCTTTCTGACTTTGTTTCCTCATCTGTTAAATGAGGGTATTGAGCATGATAAGCACATCTCAAAATTGTATGCTATGGAAAATTTCTCTCTAGGGTGTTAACAGTTATGCAACAACAACAACAACTACTACAACAAAACAAAGTGGGAGGTGCAAGGTAAAGATGTTGTAGAAACACCATGTTCAACAAAATCCAGCAGGTTTCTTTCCTGAAAGACCTCTCAGAACTCTGAAGGTACTTCTGTGTTCTGTGAATCTATAAGAGACAAATCTTATGTGTAGCATTTTGAAAAATGCTTTACTACAAAACTACTATTACATGGCACTGAGTAACATCCCTTACAATAACATCCCAGAGCCAGTGTGGAAAATGTTGTAAGTCACGTCTGATAACTCTTCCAGCTCCGTGGTTCTTAGACATGGTGGCTCAGGTCAGTTCACTTAACCAGTTCTTAAACGACCAAGTTCAATTCAGTGAACAGCAAGGGCATTTGCAGCTGAGGTAACAGCATAAAGTAAAGCTCTGGGATAAGTAATGTTTTCCTTCACTAAGACTATGTGTAATATACCCTACATTTGTCCAGTAAATTTACAACGTGCCTTCAAATACATTAATTAATTTAAACCCTCAGCAACCCCCACTTAGCTTTATGTACTCCACATTATTTTTACAGTGAAAAAACTGAAGCTTGTAATGGGAGCATCTGACTTTCTCAGTGTCACTTTCTCTCTCCCCTCCCCACCCCATCCTTTTACTTTGTGCTAAACGCATTTGCTTATTAAGATTTCTGCATTTCAGAGTGTGGGGCTTTTTTTCCCCACAGCATCCTGCTATGTTATCTGGAGTCCAGCCCTGGTCATCAAAGATCTGACACCTTTAGCATATATGACAATAAAAGAGATCCCGCAGGCAGGGAGGCTATTCATATGGACAACAGTGCTACTCTTGAGCACATACCGCCTGGGTTTGGTTCTGGTGATATCTCTGGCTGGCCACTAGCCCTCAGCCTCGTGTCTACAATTGAACAGACACCTCCTTCAAAAAAATAAAACAAAAAAAAAACTGCATGAGTTAAGTGGGTGCATGTTTATATATTGGTCTTTGAGAAACCAAAGTTTTGACTGGTAGGGAAGGTACTCTGAAAGCAGAAGTCAAATGAAAAAAGCAGGAAGGCTGGGAAACCAGCTGGCTGAGCTCGGTCCCAGGCTCTGCACCCTCTTCCTGGGTGATGTTGGGCAAGTCACTCTCTCCTTTCAGCCTCTTTGTCTCTTTGTGTTTAAAACAAAAGAGGTTTCTAAGGCTCCTTTCAGCTCTTGTGTACATTTATTTTTCAATGTGAATTGACCAAGTCAAACTTAGCAATCAATGGGGTGACCAGAGTCACATCAGATCGCCCTCATGGCCATTATTTGAATTGGGGCACTTGAAATCTCCAACCTTCCCTCCTGCGAGTGAAGATGAAAGTGTCGTTTCTGACCTCAGCACTGACCTTTGCCTTGAACTTTGCAGTGCTTTTCCCATTTCCATTTCCAGCCAGGGCTTTGCCCCCTGGCGAGACCAGACTTTTCTGAAAGAGTATAAATTCCTCTGGATGATATTTGAAAATACAATATAATTGATTTCACAGCTCCTTGAACCTCTTCTATCAGGAATTGATTTTTCCCCCTTCCTCTGTTTTACACACTTGAAAGTGATTTGAGTGATGACAGGTAGAAACTCCAATCCATAAATGCTCTTCTTCCTTTCTCCCTTTCTCCTTAAATTTGTTTCTGAGAAAAGAATGTGTGGGTGTGTGTGTAAAGTGGGTTTGTATGAACAAATGTGCTTTCACATATATTCATAAATAAAAACAATGTATTTGTTTTTATTTGCCTCTGTTAATATGAGTTCACGCATCTGCATGCACTGTGCATGTGCTTTTGTGTGTCAACGCCTATGTGTTTGTGTGCACCTACATATGCCACACATTCATTTATTTATGCATGTGTGTTTTCTGTCTGTGTGCATCCAAATGCAAGTTCACACATGTGTGTTTATAAACATGCATATTAGCATAGGAGTGGTTTGTATTCATACATGCCTCTTAGCTCTTAGTGTGCTTGTGATTTATGCCTCAACCAGACTGTATATCAACAGGTAGGTTTGTGCCTAGGTGTTTGTGCAAGTGTGTGTTCATCCCTACATATAGATATGTTTGTGCTTGTAACTAAGTGTCCATGTAGTTAGATTGGCATTCTAAAGCACACCTAGCCTTGCTATTGCCTCTGCTCCCCAAAGAAAGAATAAACAAAACTCAACTTTTCTTGGATGCACCGGACAGGTCCTGCTGATTTGGACAGTTACGATGAACCATGGAGTGCTCTCCTCTGCCAGCCCAGTATTAGCTGTCACTTCCTCGGGCATTATAAAGTCACCCAACTGGACTGCATCCTAATTATCTGGCAAGAGAAAGAGGTGTGGCAGATGCCTCTGATGGACCTTGTAACCCCTCTCCCTGCAGCAGCCCAGGGACGCGTTTTGCTCCCTAGAAGCCACCCCTGGAGCTATTTTTGAGTGACACGTGGGCTGTGTTAACATGCTACTGATTGAAATGTTGGTGTGGCTGAAGCTGTCGGTGTCAGACAGGCCCAGCACACCTATTTTCCATCCCTTGCCTACCTAGATTTGTGTGAGCGGCAGATCTGTGTTTCCTGTCAGTCAACCCGCCTGCTCTGAGCTGGCAGCACTGCCAAAGTGGTCAGTTGTGACAGTGATGGTTGGTAGGGGAGAAATTGGGCTCATGTTCAAATAAGCCTTTGGCTTCCTTTAGCAGGAAGAATGAGCTCCCACATGGGGACTTATGCCATTACCCAGGAAAAAGGTGTAGCTACTCCTATCAGTTGCAAAAGATAGAATAAGATGTTGAGACTCACCACAGATGCTAAGGATAGGGTGGGCTGCCACAGTCTAGGAGGTGGGGATGGGAGCCAGAATAAATAAAAGCACACTAGTTTTGCAGGATGGGGACCTAGGCTCTGGTCCCCATTCTTCTACTAGAGGACCGAAAGTCTTTGTGCAAGTCACTTTAGAAGAATCTCAGGAAAACGTTGGATATATTCTCAAAATAGTGACAGTATGGCCTCATTCTAGTATAATGGGAAAAATCCCAGCTTCAGTTCCTGGGAGGAAATCTAGTCCAATAGGTAGAATATGTTAGGGTATTGCTTTGCCAACCACAAAAGTTGCAGCCCAAGATCAACAAAACTGTTTGAAAAGATCAACCTCCAGCCCTTCCCTGCTTTCTAGACTTCTGCTCTACTTTTCACTGATTACCTCTGTTTGGATGGTTCAAATTATTACTCATTCAAGATATTTAAAAGCAACCTCATTCCTCTTCTCCCCAAACTACTGTGGCGACCACGTGCAAACTGTTACCCACTCCAAACCCAAGAGTCAACTTTCTCCTCCTTGCTTTTGACTCATCCATCCCTAACCAGCTGACAAATCCTCTAACCTCACCTCATAAATACCCCTTTGGTCTATCTGCACTGCCTCCATCCACATCCAGCCCGGCAAACATCTTGTTTTGCTAGAATTTTGCAGTGACCTCCTAAGGGGTCTCCCTAACTCCACTTCTGCCCCTTTCAAATCCACTCTCCACCCTGAAGCCAGAATGACCATTTAAAAACTACAACCTTGGTCATGTGTTGCTTTCATTATCTTTCCGTCATCTTTGGGATAATGTACGAATCCATTAGCATGGCCTACGAGGATGCCTGTGATCAGAGCTGTGTCTGCAGCCTTATCTTTAAGCATTCTGCTCCTCATGGTGCATTCTAGCCAGCATCAGATCCTTTCATGCCCTAGAGTAAGACGTGCTTCTTTTCACCTCTCAGCCTTTCTCATGCTACCTCTCCAGCCGAAGCACACAGTTTTCTATTCTGTCCATCTGAACGACTCCTATGCATCTATTCAGGTTAAATATATTTTCCCTGAGAGTGGTTTTATGTTGTCCAGTGCTGGTAAAACTCCCTTACCCAAATCATTTCCTACCAAAATCTACTTCCCTTGCATAAAACTCATCACATTGAATTAGAATTGATTTCATAATTGACAGTCATCTTTATTAGAATTCGAGCTATTTTAGGACAGAAGGCAGGTCTGAAATGTGTACTTTAGTAGCTCTATTGCATAGCACAGCATTTAGCACACGAAAAATGCCCCATGAATATTGCAAGGGAAACAAATAAACAGATATGAACTAATAACATTTTAAATATGATAAATTAGGCCGGGCGTGGTGGCTCGCGCCTGTAATCCTAGCACTGTGGGAGGCCGAGGCAGACAGATTGCTTGAGGTCAGGAGTTCGAAACCAGCCCGAGTGAGATCCCATCCCTACTAAAAATAGAAAGAAATTAATTGACCAACTAAAATATATATATACAAAAAATTATCTGGGCATGGTGGCACATGCCTGTAGTCCCAGCTACTCGGGAGGCTGAGGCAGTAGGATCCCTTGAGGCCAGGAGATTGAGGTTGCTGTGAGCTAGGCTGACGCCACGGCACTCACTCTAGCCTAGGCAACAAAGTGAGAATCTGCCTCAAAAAATAAATAAGTAAATAAGTTATAAATAAATAAATAAATATGATAAATTACTGTACATGAAGGACTTCATAAATAAAATATAGACCTTGAATGTGAGTTCCTGAGAATAGGAAGTTGTTTCTTACACTAGTTTGTATCCCTTAACCCTGAGAAACATATAGGGTATATAAATATAGGGTAGGCACTCCATTAATATTTAATAAATTGACATAGTTTAAAAATAAATAGTCAATTCATATCATGCTATGCATATATTTGGAATATACCATGTTTCTCAACTTTCTTTACCTAAATATCCCTAACCTCAAGGAGGAGTGTCTATGTACCCCTAGAGCTTCTAGAGATATGAGCCAAAATGGCACACTGCAAGGGAGAAATCTTTTTCAAGTCTTGAGTTATATTTCAAAATCCATGCAAATTCCCTATTTTATACCACAATATGTCTGTGATTATTTTAATATAAAAACAAGGTTTTAAATGACTTGCCATGAACAGAACTAATAATTGAGAAGTATATGCCATGCCTATCATCTGATTTTGCACGTTCTGGCACATGGCCAACGAACTCATTCTACTTTGAGAGTGAATGAAACCACAATGGCTAACTCAGAAGCCACAGTGTTGCCAGAGATGTGCTGTGAGGTTGTTGGTCTGGCAAATATCAAAAACTCATTAGGGGATGTGGTTTGGGGGATTTCTCTCTACAGTTCCATACACGAGAGGTCTCCTATACATTAATCTGGGTATTAACTCAGACAGGCATAATTGTTCACGGATATCTCACAGTTATTTCAGTCCTTTTCTTGTACCTCCTACTAATGCCCTCTCATTGCTACCCATTCGTTCTTTTATCCAGGAGCCTCCCTTCTGCTCTTTTATATCTGCCAGATGTAATTGCACATACTGACTCATGCCCTTCCATCCTCTCATGCATAGCATACAAAGCTTTTGAGGCCTCTTGCATTATTCCCTTATCCTCATATACCCTCGCTATTGAATACCATCTGCAAATTTAATTAGCAAGCAATTTATTCCCATTGCCTAATCATGGGTGAAGTCGAGTAACTTGATGAAAAGGGAAAAGAAGTAAGTTTCTCACATGCTGTGCACAGAATAGAGAACATCAACTTTTTTTTTGTTATTTATTATTAATTTATTTATTTTTACCTCTTAAGCTTACTGTGAGGGAGGACTCATAGTTCTCCCAAGTCAATCAGAAGTCAAAGATGTAAAAATAATACAATAGGATGCAATGGGAAATTTTAAAGTAGCTCTAAAAAAAAAAAAGAAAAGAAAAGAAAGGAGCTTATCTAGAACAACACAGTTGTTTGTGGAGCAAAGCTGTTCAATTCATTTCAGAATATTGTTTTCCCCTCTGAATACTAGGTGAGTAATTTTCATAGCATCTGCTTGCATGGTATTGCCATTCTTTGGGAGCTTTCCCTAAAGAATCTGGATTTCTACCTTGTTTGCCATGGCCGCAAAATCCCTTCTCTTTCACTGATTTCAGAATGTTTTTTCCTGACAGTTCGTTAACCTGGTTCTCATTCCAGCTGTGACTCCCTGGGAACTATGCCCTCACCTTCAGGACATAATCCAGCACACGGCATCAGAGAAATTACTCTAGTCTCATTTTTCTTACATTGCTCCATATGATTTGAGACAACAAAGATGGTCACACAGCACATCAGTATCAGCTTCTTTAGTAAGTTCTGCTGAGTTTCAGGCTCTTAGAGAAAACAGCAGCCATCAAGATATCCAGTGGATTTTTGTATTAAGTGTTATCTCTCCTTCCATCATTTACCTTCAGTTTAAAGTGTTATTCTAAAGTATAAGGGGATGTATGTGGATTATTTTAATATTATGTCACTAAAACATACAATAATATGAGCCAGTGAAAAAATTAATGGCCATAAAGTTGGAACAAGTGATCTCTCCTGTTAATTAACTGTGTAATTTGTTTTTGTTCCACAACTCCCCTCTCTGTTTCTTTTCTCAAATGAAATAGTATAATCTACGAATTTTACCCAACTCTTCCTTGAATGAGATAATGATAAAGGCTATAGTTTACTTATTTTTATATAAACGTATGCTACTATCATACACATAATTGAAAATAAATTAATGTTTATTGAATAGAATTTGCAGGGTTGTTTGTTGTAAGGCTAACTTTAGAAAATGCATAAAAGTATTGAATGAGTGCAAATTATGAGTAATCATCATCACCATTATTAATTGTTACAATTGTGTGATTGACTTTGTTTACTGAGAGGACCCTGGAATACCTAGAAAATTTAAATTCAGTACATATTTCTAACATATGTGCCAGCTTTCTCGTTTTATTAGTTTATTCTGGTTGGTCTGAAGTGAATCCTTGTTTTCAGTTAAGTGTGTGACAAGAATTGAGGGTCATGGTTAAAAATGTTCACAGTTTTTGTACAGAAGGGCACATGAGTATTGCTGAGTCTAGAATTGTGGCCCTACATAAATATTTCATCACCCAACATCATCAGATGAGTGGCATCACTGGAGGCAACATAACAAATTGGAAATATTAAAATTGAAATTACAAGATAAAAGTATATTCCTTGTTCTTTCAGCACTCACTGTGTTACCTTGTGTGGTGGGCAGAATCATAAAACGGTCCTCAAGATTTCCATCCTATGATCCATACACCTTGTATAATTCCCTCTTTCCTCATACGTGGGTGGGGCTTGTGATTATGATGAGATGCTTTAATAAATAGGTTACTTTATATGCTGAAGGTGAAGGGATTCTTCAGACACAAGTAAAATCCTTACGCAGTTGACTATAAGTTAATCAAAAGGGAACTTAGTCTGGGCGCGCCTGATCTAATCAGTTGATCCCTTTAAAACTGTGGTCGCCGAGCCCAGACTGCAGACAGGTACCAGCCCATGGCCTGTTAAGAACCGGGACACACAGCAGAAGGTGAGCAGCAGGCAAGTGAGAGAAGCTTCTCCTGTATTTACAGCTGCCCCCCATCACTCACATCACTGCATAAGCTCCACTTCCTGTCAGATCAGCCACGGCATTAGATTCTCATAGGAGCCTGAACCCTACTCTAAACTGTGCATGAGAACTACCTAGATTGTGTGCTCCTTATGAGAATCTGAGGCCTGATGATCTGAGGTGGAGCTGAGGCGGTGATGCTAGCGCTGGGGAGTGGCTGCAAATACAGTTTATCGTTAGCACAATAAATGTAATGTGCTTGAATCATCCCCAAACCATCCCTCTCCTTACCCTGGTCTGTGGAAAAAATCGTCTTCCATGAAACTGGTCCCTGGTGCCAAAAACGTTGGGGACCGCTGCCTTAAAAGATGGTTTAGAAATCAGAGGGAGTCAAGGCGGCACAGATGCTCTTCATCTGGCCTGGAGGCAGTGGAGTGTCACGTCGTACACAATGTCATATGACAGGGAATCCTGGGCAGCTACAAGGAGCGGAGGGCCTCTGTCCTACAACCAAAAGCGACCAAATTCTGCCAACAACTAATAAACATGGAAGAGGAGCCTGAGCTTCAGATGAGAGCCCAGTCCTGACTTGATTGTAGCCTGGGGGACCCTGAATGGAGGACCATCTAACCCTCACCCAGACTGCTGAATGACAGAAGCTGTGAGGTAATAATTGTGTGGTGTTTTAAGGTATCAAGTTTGGGACAATTTGTTGCATATAAATAGACAAATCAAATATTTTGGATAATTGTTACCTTTGCTTCCTCACCAGTAAAAGAGTCAATAATACCACCTCTCCTAAAGATGTAAAATGTGTAAAAACTAGCCCAATGCAAAATATACTCATCATTTATATTCCTCAGTATGTTGCTTAAATTCCATTTTTTCCAGATCAACTTAATGCATACTAAATTACACTTTTCATTTGTTTCCTTCTTATTCCACTTCTCAGTCAACTTCACTGCATATGGTTCACCTCTTGGTTGATGGTCTCACCAGCTACCCAGTACCCAAAGCTAGAAATCTCGGGGCCATTCTCTTTTCTCTCCTCTTTATGCTCCACCCTGGATCAATTGTCAACATATCTAAGAAGCTTCTCTTAGCTCTGGCCTCTCCTGTGTTTCCCTGGTATCCATCTGGACAATTACTACAGTCTTCACATATAGTTGTCACTTCCATTTGATCCATGTTTTCATTGCCATACAGTTCTCTTTATATAAAGAAAGATGCTTTATCCACTCACCTGCTAAGACATACCTGCAGGCTCCTCACATCACATGTTTTTTTTTTTCATAATCTGGCTCCGGCTCTCTTCCCTATTTTCTTAACATGCTTCCTTTCCATGAATGCTATGAGTTGTATCATGCCCTTTATGCCCCTTTATATATATATATATATATATATATATATATATATATACACACACACACATAATTTCTAACCCCTGGTACCTGTGAGTGTGATTTTACTTAGAAGTAGAGTCTTTGTAGATGTAATTAAGTTGAGGTCATTAGCTTGGGCCCTAATCCAATAGAACAAGTGTCATTAGAAAAAGAGGAAAAACTGGGTGAGGCACACACAGAGATGAGACACAGGGAGCAGACAGCCAGGTGAAGAAGGACGCAAAGATTAAAGCTAACCTTCCACAAGCCAAGGAATGCGTGGGGCTACCAGATATCCTAAGAGACAAGAAAGGATTCTCTACTAGAGGTTTGGAGGGAGTGTGGTCCTACCCACATCTTCATTTTGGAATGTTAGCATCCAGAACTGTGATGCAATGCAGTTTAGTTATTTTAAGCCACCAGTGTGTGGTGCTTTATTATGGCAGCCCTAAGAAACTAATGCAAGGATATGCCAACCCTTTTCAATGACTCATGACTTTGAACAATCAACTTCCTTTGCCTGAACAGAAATTCCTCTAAACATGTTTCAGGACTCAGCAAGTAAGCCACATCTTCAGGGAAATCTTCTAGAAGAGCCTCAGATCAAGTTTGTTCTAGCCTTCTGATTCTCTCAGAACTAATTTTCTATCTCTGTTATAGGACTTCTCATACTAAAGTTCTCAGTAATAATTTTTTTGTGTGTGTGGCACTGCCATATACTGGATGGAAAACTTCTCAAGGGAAGGGATTATAGAATATAGATCATCAATGGATGCTTGTTGAATAAAAAAAAAACAATAAAAAATTAAATCAAACCCTTACCAGCCTCATTTATCTAATGAGATCTAACTTTGGATATAAAACATCCTATTTTATTTTCAGTTTGTTCTTTAGAGAACTTATAAGGTAAGATTCGGATTTGCATTTCATAGAAGAGGCTCAGTAAATGTTGGTCCATGCACCACTTTTGCTCCCATGACATTAACAAGCCTGAGAGGTCAGAAGCTGGGTACCCAGTCTCACCCAGATCTCACCATGTCATGACACTTTTGGGAGCTGAGTAGTTTTTTGATGATGATGTGGCTGATCAGGTGATAGAAGTTGTAATGGGAATTTAAAAAATAAAAAAATAAATGTTTAAAAAGACTTGAAATGAAATATGTGAAATGATCCTTGTGATAAGTTCTGCATTTGTCACCATTTCATCGACATGGTGAATGAATTATATATACAACATTATAATGATGTAATATCTCACAGCCCTCGATGGCTTGCCTTGCTGAAATGAATGGTCTAGCTGGTGCCATTTATGGGGGAAAAAAAGTGGAATAGAATGAATTCAAAGTAATTTGGCATGATGATCAGAGATTCCATCAGCTACTATTTCCTTGTATTACTAAAATTGTTCAACTTTGATGTATTATAAAGAATACATATTCGCTTGGACAATGAAGAAATACCTAATGAGAAATAAACCCATTTTTTAAAACATAGGCATTACTTTTTTTCCAAACACCATCCCAATCTTTCTCACTCTCCTCTCCTCTCTCTGTTTCTCTGTTTCAACCTTTACAGATCACTCAATCCAATTGAGTACAATTTCCCGACTTGCAGATTAATGAGCAGGGGGCTATGAACTTAAGGAAAATGCACCTTCAATATGTTAACATGGGAAAATATGATCTTCTACTCTGTTCCTCCCTGAAGATAGATGGGGTTGATAAAGAGCTTTCTGCTCTTTATCATACACGTATATGAATGACTTCATGCCCCAAGGAGCTGAGGTGGAAGAATGAACCTGACCTTACAAGCCCAGTGTGCAGCAGACATCTAACAAATGTTGAATGAATTCAGGTTTTCTCTTTAACTATACCCTGGTACATAAGGAAGGGTAGACATTAACCTGTTGTGCTAAAGGAAACTTTACTTTGCCAATAGATGTCATCATGGCCATCAAGGCATAATAATAATGATAGAAATAATAATTATGACAACAATAGAATGATAATTGTCACAAAAAGAATGCTAACAATCACAGAACACTTATAATTTATGGGTCCCTTTTTTCTGTATAAAACTAATTTTGTAATTCCAAAGGTATGCTGAGAGCAGGTTCTCTTCTTCTCATGTGCCAGACTCTTATACTGAGTACACAGGTCCTCTCCCTCCCCCAGATGTTGGAAACCAAACATGCCTTATTGTCATCTCCCACCACCTCACTGGTGAGGAGGAGAGTTCCATTTCCAGGGAAGAAGAAGGGATATTTCTTATCATTCTAAGTTTAGGATGCTGATGAAGAAAGCAGCTACTCTCCATCTTTAGGGGCTGCAGTCCCCAACCCCCAGACCACAGAATGGTACCATCCTGTGGTCTGTTAGGAATCAGGCTGCACAGCAGGAGGTGAGCAGCCGGCAAGCGAGGGAAGCTTCATCTGTATTTGCAGCCGCTCCCCATAGCTGGCATCACAGCCTGATCTCCAGCTCCTGTCAGATCAGCAGCAGCATTAGGTTCTCATAAGAGTGTGACCCCTACTGTAAATTGCATGGGAAGAATCTAAGTTGCGTGCTCCTTACTCATAAGGACTCTAATGCCTGATGATCTGAGGTAGAGCTGAGGCAGTGATGCTAGTGCTGGGGAGCAGCTGTAAAGACAGATTATCATTAGCAAAGAGGTTTGACTGCACAATAAACATAATGTACTTGAATCATTCTGAAGCCATCCCCGCCTTCAGTCCGTGGAAAAATTGTCTTCCATGAACCTGGTCCCTGGTGCCAGAAAGGTTCAGGATCATTGTTCTAGAGATTTTGTGACATCCTGATAAATGTAAAGCAGACTATGGTCATTCAGTCAATATAGGTACAGCCATTCCAGCAGGTGCAACAGAGACAGAGCAGGTGTGTGTGTGTGATGGGCAGATTAGGCGAGATAAGGGTACAGTAACCAATGGCCCCAAAAGTTTAGTGGTTTGAAACAACAAAGTTTATATTTTCCCTCGCACCATCTGAACATTACATATTTGTGGAGGATTTCTGTTCCATACTGGACCATGGGTAATGAAGTTCCCACTATATAGAGTTTTGCCCCCATTAGCACAAAGAAGAAAGAGATGGATAATCACAAATCAGATGTTAATGCTTCTGCTCAGAATTGATAAATGTTACTTTTGCTGACAGTACATTTGCCAAAGCAAGACAAATAGTTGTACCTCATTTCAAGATGGGGAGAAGAGGTGGTCCTCTTGGGTGCTTGAAGAGGTGTTTCATCAGAATTATTGGTGAGTCACGCTGCTGTGTAGTGTGACTCAGATGTTAGGCCATTCATGGAAAGGGACCAGTAAGAGCTCTATAGTTACAGTCTCTGATCGATCCACCATTGCTCTGTTGGGCCCACTCCAATAAGGCTTTCACCAACACAAATCCAGCAAAATCACTCCTGTAAGGGTCACCAACAACTTCCAAATTGCTAAACTCTGTAGCCAGTCTCAGTAATCATTTCCAGTAACTTCTGAGCATTATATGACAAGGCCTATTTCTCCAATTCCTTTATTTGCCTTACTTCCAGGTGAGTACACTCTTCTTGTTTTTCCTTTCCTACCACTGGCTGTTTGCCATCTATCTCTTTTTTGTGTGTTCTTCCTTATATTCCTGACCTCTTCATCGTCACAGAAATATCAATGGATTTCTTCTTTTCTATCTAAACGTACTCACTTGGTGATCACACCCAGTACTCTGATCATAGATCCCATCTATATGCTGACCATTCTCAAATGTGTATCAATAGCCTTGCTCTTTTTCCTGAAATTGAGCTTTTTATAGTTACCTGTATAGTATCTCTAAATATATTGGGTCTAAGCCAAAACTTCTAACCTTCCTTTGCCAATATGCTCTTATTTCACTGTTTCAGTAAGACGTGTTGTTGTAATCTTCAAAATATGTCCAGACTGTGTTTTGCCACATCTACTGGTACCAACCTGGTCTGGGCCACCACATTCACCTTGTGGCATTAATGTCCTAATTAGTCTCACTACTTATGTCCTTGATTAAACCACTCCTTTCAATCTATTCCCTCACATCAGCCAGAGTCAATGTGCAGAATTTTATAGTTACTTTCCTTCTCCGTCTTTGTAATTCCAAAGACAATGGCCCTAAAGTACTATCTAATCTGGCCTCCAATTATCTCTCTGACTTTATTTCTTACTAATCTTCTCTCTACTCATTCAACTCCAATCACATTGGCCTCTTACTGTTCAGGATCAAATCATGCTTCTGGCGTGGAGCCTTAAGCATGTCCCCTCTTCTTGGAATGCCCTCATCTGCATCTATGCATAGTTCTCTCCTCTGCTTCTCAAATTTTTGTTTAGATGCTTTCTTCTCCTCAATATACCTTGCCTGACCCCTCTACTTAAAAGTTTAAACTTTCCTTTCTTCTCTTTCAATCTACATACATTTTTGTTGTATTATTTTTTCTCTGGAACTTATCACTTTTCAAGTTATATATCATTTAATTATTAATTTGTAACTGCTAGTTCCCTCCACTAGAATTTACAATTGCTATCTGTTTGGTTGACTTGCATATCTCCAGTAGGTAGGAAAACAACCTGAAATCAAGAAGATCATAAATAAATTTTTTGAATCGGATAAACCACAAATGGATAAATAAGTGAATAAATAAATAATGTTAATTTCATGTGGTTTGAGCTTTTAGCTGGAACAACCTTGGATTAAAGGACTAGTCTTCCCATGTACAAATAACCTATTCTTCTTAAGTAACATCACTAAAAACCAATTTCCCTGGCATTATTCAAGCATAGCAAAGTCAGTGAAATTCAAATTACTGTGCCATAGAGAAATCACATCATATCGTGTATAACCTGGTGTCTACAGACAAAATATATTTTAGGGAACAGTTTAGTGACCACAGGGAGAAACCTCATCTCAAGGTATCATTTGATTGGAGGATTCAGACCACAGAAAAGGAAATATCTTAATGACCCTTATCAACACAATCGGAATTTTTCCCACGTCAAATTTATTTCTGAAACATAAGGTTCTGAGGGAACTTTTTCAAAACCTCGTCTTATGTTTCCCCTGAAAGGGCTCACTATACTTGCTATACCATTAAAGTCAATTTCCTCTCTTTCGGGGGTGGAAATTGAGATAAGATGAACAAGCATATCAATTAAAAAGGAGGTAGAAAGATCTACATGTTCTGTACTAAAAAAAAAGAAAGAAAAAAAAAAAAAGAAACTTCCAGTATTTGAAAAAAAGAAAAGGAAATAAATAATACATCATGCTTACCAGGTTCCTGTGAGACCACTCTTTCTAGAAAATATTCTTGCTTGCTAATAAGGTGGCTATTAGAGGATAGATATAGAGACTTGCTCAATAAAACTGCTGCCATAGATGGAAAAGGTTGGAGTTTTCAGGGATCCCACAAATAGCACCCAGTTCTTATTTTCCTGAATATGACCATCATCACACAGACATCAAAATGTCAGTGTCTTTAGAGATGAAGTTGTATTAAAGTAAGTAATCCCATCTGCAACCACAGCTGGGTTTTCTAACAATTTATGCTTCAAAATGTATACCAGACCTTAGAGATTCAGGCTCTATTCCATCAACCAATCTTCTATAAACTCAGGCACAAATGAACAAAGAAGTCTGCCTATTGACACTCTGACAGAGAGCTGGAAGAAAGTCCTGTGATGTTCATGCTGAATTCCTTCTCTTAATCCTACTAATTAGAGAATGTACTCCTTTCTTGATAAGCAGAGAGAAGTGGGGTCAAGAGAAATCAGAAACATTCCCAACTTTTGTTTCCTAAAATAAGAAAATGTTCTCTCGTCTATGGAGTTGTAAAGAATGAAAACTTTTTTTTCTTTTCTTTTCTAGCAAAGAGAATTCAAATTGGCCCTTATCAGATCTTATATTCATTTCCTACAAAAGAGATAATAAAATGGAAGAGAAAACGTCTCAACTTACAAGTAGTTATCCAAGTGCAACAGAACACTTTGTGTCTGACCACTTAAACATTACTAAAAATGTGTGTATAGAATGACTGTATAACTTGGGTTTTTTTTTTTTTTAAAGAAAATTTAGAAGAGAGATAAAACTACATGAACAGAGGAGCTGAAGCTTGTATGATATCTAGAGGTTTTCAAATAGCTTGTAGTGGAGAATTAAGTGTAATTGCAAAATACTTTGCCAGTCAATATCTGTCATTTGGTGCCATGAAGAGTGTGTTTCTTTATTTGTGAAGAAGAACAAAAATTAAGCCTTGCCCAGGCAAATATTCCCATGTTTAATTTGGCAAAGATAGAACCCAAGTAGATTTATGTATTACCCCATTTAACATGTCAGGAGACAGAAGCTGAGATTCACTGATCTCCTGAAGGATTCACAGTGGTCTAACAACACATCTAAGACTCAAATCTCTACACTTGACTCCAATATTCTAATCTTTTTTTTTTTTTTTTGGCATCCTTCATTGCTCAAAATTTTCCTATTGGTAGTTAAGTATAAAAGATGACACAAATGTCAAGTGTGCAAATTTTTTTTGGCAGCACAATAATGGAAATATACAAAGAGTGTTTCAATTTCATATATATAGAGAGAGCTGAAGGCAGTAAATTATTTCATTTTGTTGAATCCACTAAAGGCAATGTGTGTAGTTACCCTTTAGCACCCACTGGACATTTGTTTCAGGACTCACTGCCCCCACAACCTGACCCCAAACCTGAGGATACCAAAATCCACTGAATGCTCAAGTCCCTTATGTAGGGTGACAGTAGTATTTGTGTATAAACCTACACGCAACCTCCTAAAAACTTTAAATCATCACTAGTTTACTTATAATACCCAATGAAATGTAAATGTTATCCCAGTAGTTGTTACATTGTATTTTTTGCTTAAATTATTTTTGTTGTTGAATTTTTGCATTTTGGAATATTTTTAATCTTTACTTGGTTGGATCCATGGGCATGCACAGGTACAGGGTTGGACTGTATATAGCAAATTCCTTGAGGATATAAGTGAGGGACAGTGCCTGACACAGCACCACTTAGATGATAGGTGCTTAATAAGTACTTGTGTAATGAATGAATGGAAGCTCTGTTTGTAATAGGCCCGTCCTTTGCGATGGATTGTGAGAAATTATTGTGTGAAGTTTTGTGGGATGATTGTTTTATTATCTTCCTCTGCTTCACCTCTTAGAAGAAACTCTCCCATTATTCAACTTTCATTTTTCCCTACGATGGAGGGCTTGACTAAGACATGTGGACAAGTCACTTACCTTTTTTCCACTGAAATTTTCCACTGATTTAGCTCTTCCACATTCAAACCCTGTTCTATTTTCGAATGCATGAAGACAAGCCCCTCTCTCCCGCTAGGTCAATTTTGCTGTGAATTGGTGTGTTGGTACAGGCACTGGGCCTAGGATAGAACAGTCAGATGGTTCCACCCATGGCTTTGACTCTTGAAGGATTAATGCAGAGATACAGGTATGATAAAGGGGTTATTCATGTTGGTGGCAGCAAAAAGAATCCTGTGGTGGCAAAAATCCAGTGACAAATGGCAACATTTTGGAGTCCCTCCATGGGCTGCAGCATGAGTTTTCAGTGTGTACAGCCACCGAGGATTTTCTGTGGTCTGGTCTATTTTTGGTTGCTGCATATTTTCAGAATTTGATTGATTAGTCTATTGTTGATATTTTAATGTACCCAATATCCTTCCAATAAATCGCTTTTCTCACCAAAATATCCATTCTATTTCTATTGCTTGCAGCCAAAAACTATGACGGATACAGAGGTTGGAACCAGGGAGTGGGGTACAGTCAGTGGTTCCCAAGAAGAAAGGCAGAATCTGTGATAGATTACCTGACCTCGTTGAGGCTGAAAACAGTAGTAATTCTGTTAGAATTCAGAGAAAGAAATTTAACTGCCCATAGCATGCAACAATGGCAGAGCTATTTAAAGTACCACCAATGTGTGCCTAGAGTGAAGTACTCATTAAAGTCAAAGTTTTGGGAAATGCATTGTCGTTGCCATAAATTGGTAGGAAGGACCGCAGCAGTAGGATGGGATGTCTACTTCTAATAGAGCTTTAAATTCATAAAGAAAAATAATGAAGAGCACGAATCCCTAAGTTCTTAACTCAAATCATGGGCTGAAATCTAGGGACTTTCTATGACTGAAAAAGAAAAAAAACAAACACAAATCTTAAAACACCTTGTCTTTTCTGTAGCTACAAGGCTAAAGTATTAATAGATGACAACCTAGTATCTGATGTTATGACATGTCACATTAAAATATCAGTAGGATTAACCTCTTTATAATTCTTATGTAAGGAAAAGGCATTGATTTGCTGCAGATGGTCTCTGTTCTTATTTGCTTTCTTGCCTTGGGCAAGTCAGACAGCATAACTTTTAGGAGTACAGGCTGTAGAGCCAGACTACTGGGCTTCATATCTCAGCTCTATCAGGTGATGGCAATGGTGAATTTGAATGTGCAACTCGTTGTGCAGTGCTGACTTAGTGTCCTGGTGCCTCAATTACCTCATCTGTAAAGTAGAGATAACAATAGTATCTGCCTACTAGAGTTATTGTGAGGTTTAAATTAGTTTAATATATGTAAGGTTATGTGAACATTACCTGGAAACATAGTAATCATCCAATAGATAAAAGGTAGAGCTACAGTTGCCATTATTGCCATTACTAATATTATCACATTAATGACATTATGCTGATATGATTTGTAGAGTAGGAAGTAGAAGGTATCATTTTGCCATGATAAGAAACATGCATGCCAGAGGGTGCAAGATGAACTCTACATGGTTCTCAGTGTAGTTTCTGGAGCTCTGGGTGGTATCTCTTACAGAAAAAAGATCTAGTTAGTGATCTTTTGTGCTTTATATTATAGAAAGAAGCATGATGCTTCATTGACCTCTTAGAATTTTGAAATCAAAAATAGACTGCTTTTACATATGCTTCTCTAACTCATTTACAAGGTGAATTAGGCTCACTTTATGTGGCCTATGGAAAGAGAAAGATAATTTGGTTTATAACTAGAATAGCATCCTAATTGGCACTTATGGCCTAGAAGAACTGATGTTGCCATGGGTAGCACTGTCCTTCCAGGTAGAATGATTTCTTGTTAGGATCCCAAAGAGCTGCCAGGAAAGCAAAGATAGAAATATACTGTGGACAAAGGTGTATTGACTCATGTTACAGAATTTTGTCTTAGTGAAAAGGTAAAGTTCTTATGTTTTAATCATTTAAAATGAGACTTAGTCTAATCATAAGAAAATAAGTAAATGAACACAATCTGAAGAAAAGGGAGGTAACTAAACAACTTTGAAATTTTTGTTTTCCATCCTGCCACCTACATTTTCTCTAATCCAAAAATCACTCAGCAACCTAAAACTTTGCCAGTAGCATTTTATTTTCTTGCAGAAAGATGAAAGTTGATAAGACTTAAGTTTTTGTTTATTAGTTTGTATCCTTTTTGGAAAATACAATGTGTTAACAGAATATATTGAATAAGAAAAATTTTCAAAAATACTGACCAAAAAAACAAAGCAAAACAAAACAAAAAAACAAAAAAAAATGAGAAAGAGAAAGGTGATCAAGTGCTAGAAAGGAACATAGCAAGTGATCTCAACTTTCCCATTTAGGATTTCTGAAGTTGGGAATGTCTGCCATCTTAAAGCAGAGGATGTTTCAAAAGTTTTTTTTTGTTTGTTTGTTTTTGTTTTTTTATCGGAGGTAACAATACCCTTCTAGCTCTGGAGATATAATGGGAATTGATGAAAACTTGATATCATGCATTCTCCCTTTCATAAGTTCAGTTTAACAGAGTGGCCAGAGTTGGTGATGCTGACACTGTCCAAGGTCCTTGGCCCTGGGTATTTTTTCAGTAGGTCATGGCCATGATGGGAAGGATGAAATTCCATAAGAAAGCGAAACACGAATCCTATTTTCAATCACTGTTTCAGCATCCTGGGCTCTGTGAAACACTTAACTCTTTTGTGGAATCTGTTTTTCTCACTGTCTCAAGGTAAATCTCAAGGCTGGAAGACATTAAATCATACAAGTTATTTATCAACTTAGATTTTTTAAAAAGTTTTCCACAACAGTATACTTTCTAATCAACACAGAATGCTTTGTGAATTAACTATATCCAAAGAGCGCTGATAATAATAGTAGAAATGTTTTCGTGTGCTGTCACTTCAAGCATTGTGCTAGCACCTTACATCTGTGAGCAGCCCGTTACTTTAAGTTAGGTGCATTTTGCCCCATTTCTTGGGTATAAAGTTGTCCCATCTCTCCCATCAAAAATGCCTCTCTTTCATGGACCCAGGATTTAAATCCTATCTTATTTCACAGCACAGCTCAAGTGTCACCCATTCACCTTCACTTATTTACTGCTGAGCACCTTGTATATATTAGACACTGTTCAAGGTACACAGTATACTTGTGGGTGAAGAAAAAATCATATATTCCTAACCATGCAAAATTTAAAATCTAATGGCAGAAACAAGCGATAAAGTGAACAAACCAATGAATATATGATTAAAATGAGAATATATACTATAAAAAGAATTAGTAGGATCCAGTGATTAAAGTGGGTGGGTAAGGAACGAACCTCTTACCTCTTATTATGCCTGCTTGTGATCTTTGTGCAGATTAGAAAAAGCCATCCCTTGCTTAAGGTTCTTTATGGATCGCTGCCACCATAATAAACACACAAGTCACAGGTGACTAGCAATGTGAACAGTATCCCCCCTAGCATTTGCAGCGTTTGATCTACAAAACTCCATGCAGCAGCCTCCAGGGAATAACACATCCAGCAAGTTGTGAAGGCTGAGAATGTGTCAGCCACTCCCAGGCGACAGAGGAAGAATGTTCTGGATGGAGGAATAAGTAGGTATAAAGACTTTGAGATACCGAAGAGCCCATGGGTCTGAGAAACTGAAAACAGGTCAGTGTTACTAAGGCATAAAAATTAGAAAGAAATGATATTGGGGAAATAGGCAGGAGTGAAATAAGGAACTGGGGCTTTATTTGAAAGGCAGTGGTGCTTCACTAAGAGATTTTTAAGCTAAGGAACCACATGATCATACTTGCGTTTCGCTTGGGTGAATAGATGGGAGCAAGATGGAAAGTGAGAAGCAGCAGGGGCCACTCAGCAGTCGTTTGGGCAGGAGAGAATGGTGGCTTGGGTTGCACAGTGGCTCAACATAAGTGTTTCTAATTGTCTGTCTCTGCTCCCACGCTGGAAGCTTTAAGTTGTCAGGGACTATATTTTTACACGCTGGACCTTTATCAGTTTTAGCACATAGGAGGTGCACAATAGATACAAGAATAGGGAATGGAGAAACTCATCTTACACGTTACCTCCTCAGTGTCACAGGCTGAGTTCCTCTTAAGCTGAACCCCTGTGGTCGGGCTTGATGTTAGGAATCAATACCTACAGAAAGGAGGAGGAAAGCAGGTTAGGACAGGGGGAGAAGTTGAGCTGCCATCCAGGCTCCAAAATCCCCAGCACACCTTTTGAGGAACACTCTAACCAAAATTATCCAAAATAACAGAGTAGGCAAAGGCACAGAGGCTTGCAGGTGCATCCCCCTGTTTGGCAAAGATTCCTGTCTCTAGATCTTATAAAAATACTTAATGTCTCTAAATGTTTAGAGAAGGGCATGAGCCTCTGAAAACCATCTAAATCAAAAAATAAAAATAAAAAAACAGAATGCTTATTGAAAGCATGAGAACGTTGAACAGGGCTTGGCAGGGAAAATACAGTGTTCTTTCACTAGAGACCTCTTTAAATGAGTCCCCCTCTCTGCTCCTCAGTTTCCCCCTATGCAAAATGAGAGACTTAAAACAGATGGCCTTGGATCACCCTGCAAATTCTGAAATTCTGAGTCGGGAAATCCAGTTCAGGAAACCCATTACAACTGTGGCTGTCCTTTTCCATTAGTCCAAATGCATCCAGACTCATCAAAATGGGTTTTGACTCGCAGGGACCAAATGTCTTCATTTAGATGAGACGGGGAAGGCAGACTTGCAAATTACACCAATTCTCCCACCTCCATTACGCTGCGAGCATTCTGCCAGTGCCGTTACAACCCAACAGCACGCGGCCAATTGGAGCAGAAAAGACAATAACCTTAATGGGAAGGAATTGGGAGCTAGGAGACGCCACAGATTGTATTAGGAGAAATGAAATAATATTTAATTTCCCTGGTCATAAATAATCTGTCTGCCCACATTATGAGCATATCAGAGTTGACAGGGAAAATATTCACCAACATGGGAAAAAGGTCATTATTTTTTCATTATTAGCGGGTGGTAGGGGTGGGGGCCATATCAAATGTGCCCCTTTTCTTTCTGTTGCTCTGACAGATGGAACTGCAGTAGCACAGGGGCTCAGAATAGCTGATAATCCTCACAATTTGTCAGCAAGTGGCAATACCAGCGGTTGTGGCACTTCCTCACTCATATTGGTAAGTCTCTTTATAGGTCGTTAATAGGTTCTCAGAAGCCCCTCCCCACAGGAGATGGTATACTCTTTTTCAGGACAGTCATACTGAGGCACAATATTTGGTTAAATATCTTGGCAAGGTTACTCAAAAAGCTAGAGCAGTGACCCACAGACTTCAGGCTTTCCCTTACTGCTTTCAAGTTTTTGCTGTTGCAGCAAACTACCTATATCCCATACTATTCTTGTTAACTTAGTGTTGTTTATATAGATTAACTTACGTTTTACTTAAATAAATGCATTTTAAAGGATACTTCATATAGCACCATCATAAATGGAAGCTTCAAATCGCTTGCCTAATACAGAAGTAAAGTTGATTCTCATTATTCATGGCAGTTATGTTTTATAAAGTGTTTGCAGACATAGATTAGTGACTGCTGAGTTACTATCCCTAGGGGAAATACAGGGTTAGGGGTCCTGTAGGCCTCTCTAGTCATACATTATGATTAACCAATCAATACATACACTTGTCTCATGTATGTTTCTATTTAAAGGCACCTCACTTTATATATATTGTTGATTCATTAACATTGAACTCACTGACAACAGCACCGTAACTCATGCTTCAGCAAAGCTCATCTAACACGCGGTTTTCCTCTGTTGGGCACATAGCAGCATTCCAGTGCTCAGGAGCTCTGGACAGCACTTCAGTAGGATGTTTGCAAGCCACTGTAAACTGCAAAACCACTAACAAAAAGACCCATAAAAATCCCCAAACGTGGTACTAAATAGACCATGAAAAGGACACTTGTACACCGCGTAAGATCTGAAACAAGAAAGCAGAGTGTTACCGTGTTCAACCTCAGCTGGAAGTATGCATGTGGAGTAACTCAAATTTTTTCACCACTTTGAACATGTCTGAATGACTGAAGAAACACTGTGAGTATTGATTTGAGGGCTGCAACAACATTTTAGCAAATAGATGAATTCAAAAGTAAAGAATCCACAAAAATGAGGATGTATTGGAGCTTTAAAATTAAATTAAAAATATTAAATTGGATTGACTCCTAGCTAGATATTTTTACTGACACCAGGCTCTTGATATAAGGCCCATTTTTTGTGTGTGTGGTTAAAAAAAGATGGGTAAAATTAGGTGTTAAATACCTATTAGCCCCAAATTGTCAGTGTTTTTCTTTGACTTGATCTGAAAAATTGGAAGAAAATGGAAATGAAAATAATGTTGCCGTCACGTTATTCACTTTTCCATTGTAGATAGTAGCATGCAGCATCTACTATTTTTGAGAACTCTTTTCAATTTTGAGAACTCTTTCAATCACAACAAGTATTACATACAAACATCTGATAAACACCGAGGTTTCAAATTCACATTTTGGAAAGCCCTGAGCTAGGAATATGAAAATCACCCAGACTTCCTGCCTCTCAGGTTTCCTCACAGCACTGTGGTAGGGAAGACGGCATGCCCGGTCTGACCCTCCTTTAATGAGAGCCCATTGCACCACTGAGCTTGTTTTGCATTCCATTCTGGTTTCTGAGAGAAACTTCTGACTTACGAGATGCGCAGAAGACCGAAAGGAATCATGGGAGTTTGAATGGTTGACCTATATGTCTAAGTATTCTTTCAATGCTTCAAAAAATCCAGAGAAGCAAGATTACTCCCCTTTCAAAATGTACTTCAGAAGTAAATTCATTCCCTCATTTTCATTTGCAGAGTTCAAGAGCCAGATCTGAACTCAGCCAAAGAAAGTTTCCTTTTGCTACCAATTTATTTCCCCACTGTTGAGAAGCGATCTTCTCTGGACTTGAGTCTTGTTTTCCTTATGTCAAAGTCCATGCATAGGCTTTACTTTCTCTTAGGTTTGTTCAAAATTGCTTTCTATTAGCAGCTTGTGAAACACATAGAAAATACTTGTTACAATTGTATGCAGAGTATGAGTGAATGAGAAAATGAGATTTGAAACATTCGCCATAATAAACAGAGCCACACGTGCTTACTGACTTTCCATAATCAGCATTGCTAGTGTGGGGAAAAGATAGAATTAACTAAGATTTTAGAAAATGTAGATTCTAGGTTTTGATTTTCTAAGTATTTAAGCCCCAAGCAAATCATTTAGACTTTTAACTGTGTACTTGGCCCGTTCAATGTGTCAAGCCAGAGGAGTTCACTGCAAAGATACCCAGGTTTGCTAAGGATTCTGATCCTGTAAGTTATTAGATAAGTGACCGAGGGAAATGTACATAGTCTCTTTGCTTCTCGGTTTTGTATTTATAAAAAGAAGAGTGATAATAACCATTTAGGAGAAACTGTAAGTATTAAACTAGATTTATCAGATACAGTGTGAGCACAAGGAAACTAAGAAATCATTAGTCCGTGGGAGATTCCTTTTAATCTAAGCCTCAGATTTCTCATCAATAATAGAGACATTTTACCAGGTAGAGGGAAGTGTATAATAGAATGGTAAGGAAGAAGGCTTTTGAAGTAGATGTGCCTGAGTTTTAATTCCTTTTCTGCAACCTACTAGCCTTGGGAACTTGAGGAACATAACTTCTGTGCACTTCAGGTTTCCCCTTTGAAAAAAAATATGATTATAAAATAGGCTTCCTGAGACATTTTCACGAGAATTAAAGTACGTAAAGCACTTAGTGCCTGGTACTATGTGAAGGATCAATAAATTCTAGAGTTTGTTTTATATATTATTTTATTTTATTACATATCTCTCAGAGTTGGAGGAATGTTGATACAAACCTGTCTTAAACATCCACATAAATACCACGTGCATTGTGGAATCTTTGAAGCACTGATGTTAAGACATGCTGGAATTTGGCAATCAAAGAATCACAAAACTTTTAGAGTTAAAAATAATGTTGGAGATAGTCTAGCAAAGTTCACCCTCTATCATGCATGAATGACCATAAAAATATCCCAGGCTAATACTTGTTTTTCTTCTATTTCAAAGCCTCCAATTGATCAGGACACCACTAAATTTATAGTATAGACAACCCATCCAATTGCCTTGCAGTTTCATTTGTTAAGTTCATAATTATATCGGGTGCATTCTGTTTCTTACACATGAATTCCATGTGTAAGTCCTGGTTCGTCTACTCCAGACACAGACTCTCTGAACACTATGTAAGGACTTTAAAATCATTCTGTGGCAGCTAGGAGTTATGGGATAGGACTTTTGTCAGTCAGACATGGGTTTAAACCAAGACATCCCCACTCTCTAACTGTGTGATGTTAAAAATAGTTATGGAATTCATTAAACCTCAATTTCTTCAGTTTCACTGCAAGGTTGCACACATTTGTACACAGACACATTACTCACACACACACACAGACACACACATGCATATTGCTTCCCTCAGATGCAGTTGTAGAAATTAAATGAAATTATACATTCTCAGTCCCTAAGACAGTACCTATCACATAACAAGCATTCATTAAGTTGTAGCCAACATCTTAACTATTGTTACAATAACATAAATCCATTCTTCTCCTCTTATTTTCTTTGTTTCCGATTGTATATTTCTTTGATTTTGAGTTTTCCCATTTACTCTCTGAGATTTTTCCCCTGAATATATCCTCTAAAAGTATAAATCAGAAATAGCCTTTGCATTTCAGAAACCTGATCTGTGCAGAACAAAATGTAGCAGACATCTCCCTCCTTACGCTCTCTACCCTCACCTCACTTTCATAAAAATTGCATCATGCTACCGATCAATATTGAGTTTACAGTCAACAAGTTATCCGGGGATTTTTTTTCTTTAAATTTTATTGTTAAAATAAATTTTATTAAATTAAAAAGAATGAAGAAACAAAAGCAACAAAATCCAGAAGATATTCCATACTTGCCTAAGGTTATGCCAAGGTTCGGTCAAGGTTTTGGGTTCAGAAAGCAAGTCTTCCAACTCCTAGGACACTGCTTTTCCAACTAAGTGTGCTGTTTCTCACACTACACTTTCACATGGATTGCTTTAATAGCTTTAAATTTTTCTCCTTTCATCCCATCTCTAGGACACAAAGGTCATTCTTTGTGTAGTAAGAGGGGTGGAATTAAGGAGTGTGAACGTGGGCCAGGCTGGTAGGTTGTAGATTCACATGGTAGTTCTCCTTGTAACTCTTTGAGGTATCTCCATATTACTTTCCACAGTAGATATACTAGTTTGCAGTCCCACCAGCAGTGTTAAGAGTGTTCCTATCTCTCCACATCCATTCCAGCATTTGTTGTTCTGGGACTTTTTTGACAAAGGCCATTTTCACTGGAGCTAGGTGATATCTCATTGTGGTTTTGATTTGCATTTCCCTGATGATTAGAGATATTTTGATTATTATATTTTCTCATTGCAAATACCATATACCAAAATATAGTTCATCTGTTAGCCTTGTCTATCGTGGCAATTTTTGAAGGAAAAAACTATAATTTTTATATTTAAAAATGTATACCTTTTATAATTTACAGATCTGGAGTCATATTTAACAAGAATCTGTTTACTGCAAGGTTATTTCCCTGATGTTTTAACCTATTGGTTTGATGGTATTTTTTCTTTTATATATAAGCTTTCAATCCATCCTTGATAAGGCAGACTTTTAATATTATTTTCCCCATATAGTTATCCAATTCTCCCAGCACCATCTATTAAATAATTTGTCCTTTCCTCATTGATTTGTAGTACCATCTCTATCATATACTAAGTTGCCATTTATCAATGGGTCAGGTTTTAAAATCTTTATAATCTTTATCAAGACTTTTAAAATTCTTTCTCACTCAATAGTCTGTCTATTGCTGTTTAAATCCATCACTTTTTATTACTATAATTTTGTCATATGTTCATGACTGATATGAACAATCCTCTCTTTCTTTGCTCTTTTTTGCAAAATTATCTTTGACCTTTGTAAAAATTTTATTTTTCTATGCAACATTTTAGAAAACTTGTCAAAGTCTTCAAAAATGTTAAAGTAAATGTTAAATTTCCAGGTGTTTCAGGATTTGAAACAATTTTGCAAATGCCATGTAGCATTTATTTAGCACTTTGCAAAATTGGATTACACGTAGCAGACACTTGCCATGAGCCAAACACTGTACAAGATAGTTTGCATGCTTTATTACATGCATTTCTCACAGAAACTCCATGATAACTTCTTGTGTTAAGCATCATTTTAAAGGACATGCAGGAAGTTAAAAAACCTTACCAAATTCACTTTCTTAATAAGTATCAGACTTGGTATTCAATGCAGTCAGTTTGACTCTAGAGCAAGTACTAAGTCATCTATTATCTTTTCAGGTAATTAAACATTAATTGGACCTTGCAACCCTGTAAAATGAGTTCCTCTTCCTTCAGGAAGCTCATTGTGAACATTTCCACAATCTCTGTGGCCCTCATAGTTTCTTCCTTGGTACATTATGACGGCTTTATCTATACTTCTCTGTGGTGGAACAATGATGGGAAATTTCTTTGAGGCCATATGTTCACAGAGTGAAGATTTGGATTGTTTACTTGCATAAGAGCTTTAGGGTAAATAGGTTAGATAACATAAATGCCCTAGAGTTGGCTCTGCTTGGGTTTGATACACAATTTAGTGGGGTGAATTTTAATGTTTAAATTATATTGATTGAAGAATGTAAGAAAAGAAGAAACTCTTGCCCCAGGCAAATGGTGTGTTTCATCTTGAGGAATTTGATCATTGTTAGTCGTAGATAAGCTTTCTGTGTCCTATTGCTAGCTTCATGGTGGACAACCCCTCTCCTCTTAAATTCCATGACTGCCTGGATGTTTGCCTTTCACTGTGTGCAAACAGGGATGTTAGTCTTGCCTTGGATTTCTCTTCTGTACTCTCAGCAGGGCAACATAACAGACTTTGGGCTGGTAGAAACAATAGTTGATATGTTCATTAAATACAAATCGATCTTTGTTTCTATAACACCAAATGTTGAAAAAGTATTTATTATTTTTACTAAGCTCTGAAAGGATAAATTATTAGATTAAGTGGCTAAAGTTAGGAAGCATAAAACATTTGATAGCCACATTCTAGCAGTCTACCAATGCATGAGTTAACTAATAACATAATACGGCACATGTTTACTTGAGTCCAGGTCTTACCTCCCCCATAGACTGCGTGCTGCCTATGGCCTGTTGAGGTTTGTCTCCACTTTGCACATGATCAGCCAACTCTAATTCTACTTTTCTCACATCTCAAGAAGAATATAAATGAAATCAGGCGATGCTCACAACAAAATATTGAGTGAATCAAGCAGAATGTGAATCTGTAATTACTGTAAGCTTCCAAGTTTATATACACATGTATACACAGACATATATTCATATGTTTCTAACATGAATATATAGAAAGAAGGTTAGCTCGAAATACATCAAAGTGAAACCGTGGCTATCTCCAAATGGTGGAGTTATAAGTGATTTCAATTTACGTTGTATACTTTTATTTGTTTCTCAAATTGTACACATTGAATAATAAAGTAGAAATGGCTAGCTGTTGAACAAAATACATGATTCCCGTTCCATAGTGTAGAGTTTTGCTAAGAAAAGCTCCTGGGCAGGAACTATGTGTCCCAGGTGCCCTGGCATCTGGGCAGGGCCACGTGATTCCATGCTTGCCTCTGGCATGTGAGAGGGCGGGGGACATGCAGTTAAAGAATCAAGTGACTTTCTCTATCCACTTTTTCCCTCAGAGGGAACTCTAAGGTTCTAAAAGTTTCCAAAGTCACACAGTGAAAAGAAGGTCTACGCCTGAGTTATTAATTGGAAACTGCCTGCTAAATAGGAGCATCTATATTTGCTGATTATGTGAGCAAAGGAGAAGCTTCTGTTGTTCATCAGCTGCCTTTTACTGGGTTTTCTTAAGAACAGAGCTTAAGAAAAGGAGATTTTTAGGCAGGTAGTTTTTGTGTTTTTTTTTTTAATTTATCCAAGGAGCCAGAGTGAGAGGTCAATGAAGTGAGTCAGAGAAGGAGAAAAGCATTATTGAATTGACCCTCCCTGCAGACAGCTGGTGCTCCATCCCACCAGGACTTTCGAGGAAGCTCACAAATACATCTCAGAACAGTGTGCATGAGGTGGAGAAGGAGTAAGCATTTATACAGTTTAATACATCTGCTCCCATAGCCAAATGCTCAAGAGCTGATCCTTGGGGCATTGATTCTCTGGCATCTAGGTTGCACATGGTTGCATGCAGAATAAGCCATGCAGATGTTCCTTGCTATGAAGTCAGAGAAGCCCTGGGACAAAAATCTAGGGGTGCCTAGTGCATGTCTGAGGCAAGAAATTGCTAAGTTATACCTGAATTAGGCCACTCATGACTATCATGACTGAAATAAGAGGTGAGGTTCAAAAGACTTGAGGTGATGCACAGGAGCTGTTGGACAGAGCCACTGAATATGTATGATTGCTTCATTGAGTATCCAGCCTTACCTTAACTAAAATAAGCATACATTGCTCTTAAAACTAGAAGAGTACACACACACACACACACACACACACACACACACACACACACACACACATTCATAGACATACTCTTGTTTATTTGATTTTGTAAAATAGCTCAGTATCCTTATGGCATCTGTCACTTTTGATTCACTTTGGAAGGACAATTGCCAAGTAAGTCACGCTGGTCGTCTTAGAGTCTGACATCATTTCTTCCTCAGCAAGTCAATCAATCCCACCTGCCGAACAATGACTGGGATTTCCCTGCTTTCACCTGTGCTGCCCCTGCTGTAGCTGGGGCTTTCCTAAGTGCGCCCTGGGTTACTGCTACAGTTTCCACTCCTCCTACTTATATTTTATATGTAAAATTACATTGAGCTGTGGTAAAACCCTGCCTACAACTCACTTCAAGGGCCCCCCCATTGTCATAAAATCCAAGTTCTTTATGTGTAATTCCACATGCTTCATAACCCAGACGAAACACCCCTCTCTAGCCCCACCTTGGTCACGTCCCAAGCCACACTTGGCACTTGAGGCAGACGATAGAAATTCTCAGGAAAGCCCAAGTTCTGTCTTGCCGCTCAGATTTTGAGTATGCCTCTTTCTACTGGGAATGCTTTCCTCATTTCCTAGGGCAGGGCTGGGCCAAGTATAGCCCAAATCTAGCTTACTACTTATGAGCTAAGAATTATTTTTTAAAATATATTTTCATTGAAACCTTAAAATTTGTACCCTCATAATATGCCAAAATAAAAATAAATAAATAAATAAAAACAAAAAAAATAAAAAAACAAAATATATATATTTTCAAAAGACTATTAAAAATTTAAAAAATAACAATACTTTGTAATGTGAAAATTCATATGAAATTCAAATTCCATTGCCCTAATGCAAGCCTTCTTGGAACACATCCACACTTGCTTATTTGCTTATGTATTGTCTGTAGTTTTTTTGGTGCTATAAAGTCAGCGTTGAGTAGTTGTGACAGAGCCCTACATCCCACAAAGCCTAAAGTATTTATTACCTAGCTTTTTACGGAAAACGTTTACTGAGAACGTGTTTTCTTTCTACAAATAGTGCCCTGGAAGGGCCATTCCACATCCTTGCCCCCACAACATCTAGTACTTACCTCCAGGAAAGCACTCTTTGTCCCTAATGTGAATCATGCATTTACATATCTTCTCCTTAGCCCTACCCCATTACCTTTTTGGAAGCCAAGCATACTTATTTATCTCTGATTATCTCCTTGCCACCAGCATGGTGCCAAGTACACAATGGGGCTCAGAAAATATTACTGAATTTGTTTTGTTCTGAGCCCTGCTTCCAGATACTGTGCCTCTTTTCCTGGATCCAGGTGGTTAAGAACACAGGCGATGGCAGTAGGACCACTTGGTTTTTTGATGCTTGATCTGGCATCTAAAGCTGTACAACCTTGGGCAAGTTACCTTAGCCCCTGTAAGTCTGCATATCCTTACCTACCAACCAGAGATGATGGTAGCAAGTACACGTAGGCTTGTTGTGAGAATTACATGCAAATTACTGTGCAAAGTGCTAAGCACAGTGCGAGCACACGGTGCATTTTCAGTTCATATTAGCTGTTGCGATGATGTCTGCATAAAGCTTCCTAAAGCTTAAATGAAGTCCCAGGGTCCCCTGAGAGACATTCCTAACCAAACAACATCCTCGACACACACAGCTCTACAGCATTACTTGTGTTTCAGCTATTTTAATGTACACATTTGTTGTTAAATGCAGTGATGTCTTTGTAGAAGCAAGGGAAAGATAGACTTGAAAATATAGTCTTTTCATTTTATCTAAGAATCTCTCTCAATCTTGTTTCGCCTACGTCTACCTTCTCCCTGCTGGGTTTGTTTTCCTTTTCTCTATTTCTTCCTGGTGGCTATCTGCAGCTCTGACTGCTTCTCCAGCGAGCCTGATTACTTCATTTGGCTTTTTCATCCTTTGCAGCCTAACTTCACTCCTCCCCACCCCTGGCCCCTTTCCTTTACTATTTTTTACTCTTTCATGCCATTTTTTGTCTGTCTCTTCTCTTTCATCCTTTTAATTTTTTTATTTCAAAATATTACAGAGATACACATGTTTTTGGTTACTTGGATTGCTTTTGTAATGCTTAAATCAAGACTTTAAGTTTGCCCATCATCCAAATAATGTTCATTGTACCCCTTAGTGAATTTTTGCCCCTCTCTTCCTCCCCCCTTCCCCTGCTTGATTTTCACTGAGTTTTACTTTCCTCTGTGCACATGAGTGCATATTAGTTAGTTGTAGTTTAATAGTGAGTACGTGTGCTATTTCCTTTTCCATTCTCGAGATACTTCACTTAGCATAATGGTCTCCAGTTCCATCCAAATTGTTGCAAAAAGCATTAGTTCATCTTTTTATGGCTGAGTAGTATATATATATATATATATATATGTATATATATATATATATACCACATTTTGTTAATCTACTCATGAATTGACAGGCAACTGGGGTTGATTCCACATCTTTGCAATTGTGAATTATGCTGTAATAAACATTCAAGCGCAGGTGTCTTTTTGATAAGATGACTTCTTTTCCTTTGGTAAAAATCCAGTGAGATTGCTGGATTGAATGGTAGGTTTCCTTTACTTTTAGTTCTTTGTGGAATCTCCATACTGTTTTCCATGGAGGTTGTACTAATTTGCAGTCTCATCAGCAGTGTATGAGCTTTCCTTTCTCTCTACATCCACACCAGCATTTGTTGTTTCTAGACATCTTAATAAAAGCCATTCTAACCGGAGTAAGGTAATATCTCATTCTGGTTTTAATTTGCATTTCCCTGATCATTAGAGATGGTGAACATTTTTCCGTACATTTGTTGGCCATTTGTCTATCTTCTTTTAAAAAGATTCTGTTGTTGTCTTTTGCCCACTTTTTAATGGGGTTATTTTTTCCTAACTGATTTTTTTTTAATTCTTTGTAGATTGTGGTTATTAGCCCTTTATCAGATGTATAGCATGCAAATATTTTCTCCTACTCTGTTGTTTGTTTGCTCTGTTGATTATTTCCTTATCTGTGCAGAAGCTTTTTAATTTAATCAAGGCCAACTTATTTATTTTTATTTTTGCTATAATTGCCATTGGGGTCTTCTTCATAAATTCTTTGCCAAGACTGATATCTAGAAAAGTTTTTCCAACATTTTCTTCTATCATTCTTATGGCTTCATGCCTTACATGTAAGTCTTTTATCCATCTTGAATTAATTTTTGTGATTAGTGAGAGATATACATCCTGTTTCATTCTTCTGCATGTGACTATCCAATTTTTCAAGCATCATTTATTGAATAGGGATTCTTTTCCCAACCTCCCCCTCTATTCTCTCTCTCTCTCTCTCTCTCTCTCTCTCTCTTCCCTCACTCCCACCCCTCCTTCTCCCTCATTTTTTTTTATATCCCTTTACTCATTTTTGAAATACAGGCTATTCTACTTTTTTTCTTTTCTTTCCTTTCAACCTATTTTCCTCTCATTTTGCTTTCATTTTGTCATCTCCCTATTCTATCCAGTGGCCTTTCTTCTGTTTTCTCCATCTTTTTTCTTTCTGCACTTTCATGCCACCTATACTGGTCCCTCTCCCAGGGCTCTGTGTGGTGCAGAAGCTGCCCTGACTCCCACATGGCCAGTGGATCAACAAAAAGCCATTAATCGCCCAGCAGAGGAAGATGACAAGCTGTTGGAGGGAGTCTGGCGCTTGGGGAGCATCTGGAGGGCAGGCAGAAAATGAAGTGGCCAGGAAGGAAGAGGAGGCTGTGTTTAATGGAACAGAAATAAAATAGGTGAGAAAAAGTGAGAAAGAAAAACAGAGCTATACGACACAAGAGAGTTTAGTTGGAATGAGATTGTCATCAAATCAGCTGGGGGTAGAGAATGGAAAAAAACAAGCTTGTTAAAGTCAATTCTGTATTATAACCATGAGCTTTTTATTCTCAGCTTCCCTGCCTGGCTTCTCAACACTGTTTTGTTCTTTTCTAACCATTTTGTTTGATCCTTCCCACTCTACTACACCATTTACGTAGCCCTGTCTGATTCCCATTTTGCTGACTTACTTTTGGGGGGCACTTTGGATTTAGAAATAGATCCAGTAGCACAGTGGGGAGAAGTGCAGATGTGGGATACAGACAGGACTTAGGATTTGCCTCTAAAAGCCAGGCTGTTCCTGTTATGCAAGGACGCTGTAATATTACTTGTTCCTATTACTGAGCATGGGCATTGGACTAGACTGACTTGGACTACAATCCCATTTCTCTACTTACTAGTTTTGTGACCTTAGCAATTAATTAACTTTCCTGGTCCAGTGCATCTTTATCACAGTGATAATAATACTTAAGTTCAGAGGTAGTTTGATGTGATGATTAAACAAAATAATTAAGGGCAAGTGCCAGGTACAGAGCCTAGCACAAAATCGAGATTTGTCAATGTTTGCTGGGTTATAATTATTACTGTTTTAATACATAACCTCATCTACCACTTTTCATCATGAGTTGAGGTCAGCTTTTCTGGATCACCTCCTCTCTGCTTAGCCTCCAAAGTCAAATGCTCTGTGGTGCTGCACAGCTCCTCTCTTCATTCAGACCCACTTTCCTAAGTTGGTGCCCAGGAAACACCACGATTTGCTCATCAGAAAGATCTGTGTCCAGGCAGACTTCATAATTATATTAAACCCCATTCTCTCATACTCATATTGTCTCTTGCACTTGGTTCCCGCTGGGGGAAAGAGAAAGAAAAGGTTGAATCATCTTCTAAGAGAAGCAGCCCACACCATGAATCCACCACTCCCAGCTTAAATAGCTATCCAGAATTCAATACCCATCAAACAACTCCCCCCAATGGAGGATTTTGGCTCCCCATGAGAATGTCATCACAAAAACCTTTTCTTCCCATCTCTCTTTTTTCCACCCCCAACTCCACTTCCCTCACAGCCTGCCCTTTGGAAACCTTCTTAACACCCACCTCATGCTTTTAACCCTGGTATTAGGAGGGTGCAACCCAGCTGGAAATTTCCAAAGATAATGTCACTGAGTCCTTCTGAAAGCTTCATTTCAACACAATGGGCAGCAGCCTGGAATCCAAAGGGAGACAGCAAGATCTACTGGATGTTGAAGTTGCCAACCTGCAGGTGACTCTCAGCCAGTCCCTCTGCTACACTGTACCTCAGTTTCCTCGATGGCACAATGCCAAGGGATCTCTGTAGTTTCTCCTGGTTCACGCATAATGCATTCAGAATTTCAAACTCAAATTTCAAATATCAGTATCCACAGGCATTTTATTTCTGCTTCATGTATCCATTATCTGAATACTAGTATACCATATAGAAAATTAACCTCACCACTCCCATCCTGTTGCCCCAGATCATGGCATGCACATTCCAAAAGGATGCATGTCCAAAGAGGGCTATAGAGAAGAACAAGCTTCCTGAAGATGGGAAATGGTAGCAGCATTGTGCAAAAATGAATTGGCAATGGTGCTCTCCAATGCCAAGCCAAGAACATTTGAAAAGAAAAATATTGGGTGCTGTTCCTTCAGATTTCACCTATAAAAAAATTCTGAAATGTGTTTATGTAGAGATGAGAGTAGACATAAAAATGTTTACATAGAGATAAAAGAGGAAAGAAAGGGAAACAAAGAACCAAAATAATCCAATTGGAGGGGTGTCTTTCTTTAGTGTACATGTGATGCTGGTTGGCCAATCAAGCTAAGAATTGTAATCTCATCTACTAGGCTGCTTCTAACATGTTGAAAAGTAGATACTTGTAATGCTGACCACACATCTCCAAATGAAGCAGTGGGCAAAAATGGGAGAACTTGGTCATAAATGGAGAGGCTCAATTATAACAAATTATTTTAATTTCTGGAAGGAAATTTAAGCTGATAAAGAGATACTAAAGGGGGGAGGTTAGAAACTTAAGCAAAGGAAAAAATACAAGAGGGACCTTGTACATTGAAAATTTCAGTATAATAGGAAAGAGCATTACACCAGGAATAAAGAGACCCTGGCATCTAATTGAAGTGGTACCAAACTACCTTGTGACTCTATGCGCCTCTACAAACCTCAGCAGGCTCATGTACAAAATAGGGAAACAAACAGCCTTCTCTACCTTTTCTATCATAAAAATCGACTGTGGGAATTCAATGAGATGAAGGCAATAGAGGTACTTTTTTGTCCTACGTAAGGGACATTTTTATCATGAAACTTTGATTCCTGAATGACTGAAACAGTACTAGTTCTAAGTTATATTAGAGAGCAGTGCATCCCAGAGAGCCAAACCCTCAGGTCTCTGAATGAAACCACCGTCTGTAAATGAGTCTTCTCACTCCTCTACCTGTGGTTGTTCTCCTCTCACCTGAGCAAAAGACTCTGGGGGATTGAAAGTCACCATATTGGATGTGAACTAAAGGACATACCTAAGGTTCTCCTGTTTACTCTGCCTATTGGGCCTTGCTCAGGAGGAGGTGTGGGCTTGTTCTATAGGTAATTAGAGCAATTGACCATCCAGCTTCTCTGCTCCACTCTTTAGCCTTTGCTGATAAATGGAAGCATGGCCTTTTCTTCCATCTGACAGTAGGAGAAATACTTGCACTGTGATAAATACCACTTGAAGATATGCTCTCCAGTAATCTCCCTTCTCACTTACTCTGGGAGTGAGTCCCTGTCAACCATTTGGGTCATGTGACCTTATGCATGTATTTCTCACTGCTGAATTGGCTTGAAAAGAAGCACTTGCCCAAAAGTGACCTAGCCATAGTTTCTTCCTGAGAGTTAGAGATGGGGATGGGAGAGAGAATCTGTAGATTCTCTGATAGTTCTCTTATTAGAACTGTCAAATCCAGCTGCTGTGATGATGTGGACATCTTCCTCTTTCCTTTCCTTTCTGAGTGGGATGGAGAAGTAAAGAGAGCTTTGATTGGAAGATAAAACAGACCAAGATGGAATTAAGATGGTTTTCTCCACCTGAGTCCCAACATGACACTAAGTCTCAGTTACATCTTTGCCTCAAGGAACCATGAATCTCTTGTTTCTGTTTATAAGGTTTCTTTTTATTTTAAGTTATGCAGAATTAGTTGCTGTGGCTTGACACCAAATATATAATTTCTTCAGAAATTCAGACTGGTTATAATAGAAGAGATCTGAGAGTGTGAATTCTAGTCCTGCACTCTCATAAATACCTATGATATGATAGTTGGCAAGCTGCTTACCTGTTTTGAGCCTCAATGTCACCGTTTACAATCAGCCGAAATGACATGAGCTACCTCGTAGGCTGGTTGGGAAATAATGGATTTAAAAGAGTGTTATAAACTATGCAAACTTTAAAGATCACTATCAAAAATAAGTGTTTAATTTTTTTTTTCCTTTTAAAATGGATCCTGTTTAAATGAGAGGCCCTCTAATCTCAGGTTCTAAATTTTATTTTGGATGTTATTTGGCACAACTTTTAAGCTATATCACACACACACCACTTCTTCAAAACACCCTGCATCTTTTTGTCGTAGTCCATACCTGCCCTGTCCCTCCCATCTGCACTGTAACTCCAGCACAGCCCCACCACACCATGGCCAATGTGGAATGACTCCAAAGCCCCAGCTCCCGTCATTGCTTCTTAGAACTCTCACCATCTGCCTGAATACCTTGGGCACTTTATGATGCATCTAACAGCTTGCTCACTCTGATTGTCAATGTCTTATCAGCTTGGGGTGGAGAAACTGGACTCCACCAACTGATAAATGTGGATTTGAGTCTTTGCTCAGCTTCTCACAAGCTACACGATGTGAGGAATTTTTTTTAACTGTTCTAAGCCAGTTTCCTCGTTGAAAAAAATAGGAGCGATAATGGAACTTACCTCAGGAGCCTGTTGGGAGGATGGAATAGATTAGGATGCAAAATATTTAGCACAGTCCACATAGTAAGTAACAAATAATAGCTATTATGACAGTTCTTATGCTGGTCCTGCCTGTTTTCCCTGGGGTCCATTCTTTGTTCCCACACTTCTCTGCTCTGTGGGATGAAGCCCTGTAAGACTTCATGGGGTCAAGAATCCGATATCAACTGACATGCAAATATATTCAACCATGGGTAGCCCTGGAATAGTACCGGAGGGTAATAGAAAGGGAGAAACCAGGGTATTGCTCCCTCAACACCCAGCTCCATCTCCTCCTTGGGTGGTGTCTGTATTAGTGGTTCTCCTTTGCTCCTTTGTTTAGTCCATCTGGACCCTATGGCTCCATGAGATCCATCCCCAGAGTCTGGTAATATCACTTCTTTCTCTTTTTTTCTAAAGCTTAGGAATGGGTTGTGTTTTCAGCTGTTGATAATTTTGGGGTGCCTCACTGTTCTTTGTTGGTTTCTTGCCTCTTCTCTCACCTGTGTGATAAATCCCCTGTACCCTGGATCCTCTCAGAATAGTTTTGTTTCCCTGGTTGGCCCTTGATTGACACAGCCTATGCCTACCCATATCCCAGGTAGACTGCTAATGTATTCTAAATAGAATGTATGTCTACATCTTCCAAATTTTCTTATGGAAAAGGAAATCTAGGAAAAGGAAGTATTCAGTTAATACTAGACACATATTTATTGAATTCAATACTTGAACACAGTGATTTACCAACTCTTGCCTGTCCCTTCTACCAGGTGTGTCATCTTCTTATGGTCTGAGAAAGCTGATTGGGCAATATCTCTGCCTATTCTCTGATGTCGGACATCCAGGTACTAATGACCAGGAAAGAGGGTCAGAGTGACCACAGGCTGTGGGCTGTCTTCTTAGCAGCTCGTTCTTTACTCTTGTGGCTTCCTAGATATAATAAAGACTTTGTATATCAAATTTAGTTCAGTCTCATTTCATTTGTTGTATTAAGTATCTTTTATTTTCATTTATTCTATTGAGCCTCTAGGCAAAAATTGCAGGATTTGACAAGTCTATATAGTGAACCCAACTTTTAACAGTGCCAGGGTCCATGGCAGAGATACAGGACTAAATGCAGGCTAAAGGCTGCTGCCTCACAATGCCTTTGTTTCTTCTGGATTCTACTACCAAGTGAAGTATCCCAAGAATGGAAAAACAAGCACCAGATATATTCTCCAGCAAACTGGTATTAACTGAGTAGCACCTAAGTGGACACATAGGTGCTACAGTAATAGGGTATTGGGCAGGTGGGAGGGGGGAGGGGGGCGGGTATATACATGCATAATGAGTGAGATGTGCACCATCTGGGGGATGGTCATGCTGGAGACTCAGACTTTTGGGGGGAGGGGGGGAAATGGGCATTTATTGAAACCTTAAAATGTGTACCCCCACAATATGCCAAAATAAAAAAAAAAATACAGTGATAACACAAAATGCAGAGAAACTGAGTCACTCATACATTGCTGCTAAAGATGCAGAATGGTAGAGGCACTATAGAAAACACTATGAAAAACAGTTTGGCAGTTTCTTTAAACACTAAGCATAGGCTTACCTACAACTCAGCATTTGTATTCCTGAATATTTATCCTAGAGAAATAAAGACTTATGCTCATAAAAAAAAATACATGAATGTTTTATCAGCTTTATTCATAATAGCTACAGTAGTGGAAATAACCCTGATGCCCTTCAATGAGGAAAAGGTAGAACAACCTGTGGTTCATCCATACCATGTAGTACCACTCAGCAACACGAGTGAATTTGTGCATGCACCAAACTTGCCGAATCTTTAGAGAATTATACTGAGTAAAATCTCAAAAGGTTGCAGACTGTATGATTCCATTTATATAACATTTTGAAATGAAAAAAAATATAGATGTGGAAAATAAATTAGCTGTTGCCAGGGAGGGGAGTTGGGGGTGGGGTGAAAAAAAATACATAAAAAAAATAAAATAAAATAAATGAACTGGACTGCAGAAATCAGGCACTATGTGTTTCTTCTTTTTAATATAATTTTCTGCTAAGTCGGGAATGGTAAACACGTGTCATTCAGACTGCCTTTTTCAGCAGCTGTGGTACTCTATCAATTGGAGGTGGTTCCCAAAGTAAACTACGTTGTCATTTCTTCTAAGTGTCAGCTCTCGTATTGTTTTGTCTTTTCGTGATATGGCCATGGTTGCTGCCATAATATTCATGTTTCTCTTTCTCCCTTGTAGAGCACTCATGGGTTAGTGGAGATAAAGTGCCCCAGCTCTTGTACTATCCATAATTTATCTATCCAATAAGGAACCTCCACCCCATTGCTAAAGTGATTGATTTGAATAACAGAAGCTTAAGGCAATCAGAAAACACCATGCGCATGGTCAGTGACATGGATTTAGAAATGGGCATGTGACTAAAGTTGGATCTTATGAATCATGAGAGGAGATTTTCTAAGAGCTTTATAGAAATAATTTCTTGCTCTTCTTCCAAGGGAGCTTCCAAAATCAACCCACTGGCACTTCCAGGGCAATGCAGTTTGAGAAACAGCCTAAAAATTTTTACCCCAAAAGTGAAGTCAGCCTCATAATGAATTTGAAATTGGCAAAAGGAAGGCAGAGCAGAAGCATGGAAGAAAGCCACTTGCTTGTAGAAATCCCTGAGCCACTGACGCAAACATATAGCTTAAGAGCTTCCTGCTTCCGATTTCTACTTTATGAGGTCATCGATGGCCTTGGTTGTTTGGGTCAGTCGAGAAGGCTGTTACTGAAAGCTGGATTTAACAACACACACAGCCTCAGACTCAGGTAAGTCCTGCTTCAGCCAGTGCCAGCTCTCTGCATAAAGCCTCTGACTCCCTCTCTCAGATCACACCAGGCCCATTTTTCTTCTTCATTGTTCTTACTTTAATGCTCATATCCTATAGATCTCCGCCACCTCCCAGCACTTGACTCACCTTCCTCACAGCTGATTTTCATTTGTTTTACTGCTCTTTATAAGCCATAGCTTATTATCCTTTTCATATTCTAATACTCACTAGGGACTTTCTTTGGAGAGGGGGAGCAGAGAGTTTCATACAGGCTCTGATTTAAGTTTCCGAGTTGCAGTTGTCCACCTTGGGGTCAAATTGCCTGAACTGACAATTCATTATTTTGCTTTTCTTCTTTTGTGAGTTATTTTAAATGAGTTTCAGAGAATTTTATAGCTGAAAGGGAACTTGAATGATGTACTAGCTGTATCCCTTTAGATAATAATTAGAGAAAAGGAGGTCTGGAAATGTTAAGTGGCTTGCCCCATATCACACGGCTGGGGATCTTGAGGAAAGACTGTCACTCAGGTTTGCTGACTCCCACGCAGGGCCTTCTTCCTCACCCCATGCCTGCTTTCCTTCGCAACATAAGCATTTTAACGGGGCCCTGGGTTGCAGGTACCCCGCACAGAGCTCTGAGACTTGGCTGTTCCCAGACAGTATATCAAGCAGAGACAGAAACGGTGCTGCTGTCATTCACCCATGGACAAGGGCCTGGTCAAGCATCCTGACAGGTTCAAGATTCTCCCATAATTCCTCAGATCAAGAACTATGGAGGCTGTCAGGTAGCCATGACAGCAGGGGAGGCCAGAGGGGCTCAGAGTTTCAATCCAGTCAGATCTATTTTCAGGTTGATAATATGAAGTGATTTTTTTTTTTTTAAAGAAACTGGTGAAAGAGTAACAAAGAAAATTCAAAAACCATCTGATCCTATTTCATTCTTAAATCCAAAGCTCTCCAAAGATTCCTAAAATGTATTTCTTGAGGCCAATGAGACTTTTGGGAGACAGTGTGTTCTGAAGTCAGGCCCCCTGGCTTGCAGCCGTGTCTGACACTCACTGGTTCTATAACCTGGGGTAGCAAGTTCAATTCTCCAAGCCTCAGTGTCCTTTTCTGCCTACTACGGAGTACAGTAGCACCTACCTCATTAAATTCAGGGAGCTTAAATAAGTTAATGTAGGCAAAATGCTTAGAATAGTGTCTGGCAAATTGCACACCCTAAATAAATGATTGCTATTAATATCATCACCATCATCTTCTTCATCAAGTATAATATTTTTTTTATTTTTCAGCAAAGATGAAAGAAAATATATAAAATTTTAAAGATGAGTGAAGAAGAAAGAGAAGAGGTAAATAAATGTGAGAAGCTGAAAGAGAGGGAGAAGAAGGATAGAAGAAAAGTTGAAGGGGAAAATCAGGAGAGAGGGATGACAGGAGGTAGGAGGGATAAGGGATCGACTCATTTGCTCTGTTCACATATATTGACAACCAAGATTTGAGCCAGATACTATTTTTGTTCCAGGAGTAAAAGCCCCTTCCTAATGAAACAAAAACAGCAAAAAGACAGGATAACTACCTTTGTGTAGTTTATAGTAGAGAAAATCATTAAATAAATAAATACACACTAAACTATAATTATAACCTGCTGTAAGTGCTACATTAAATGGCCAAGGTAGGCTTCTCTGAGGAAGGGACATTCACTAAGAGTTTTCTATAATATAAGCATCAGACATACATGCATACATTATCTATTTACCCATTCAGCTTTTTCATTCATTGCCTTATTCTTTCATCATTCATTTTGTAGCAACTATACTCCAGACCTTTGGCATCCTTCTGGGAGTATACAGTTAGAAGGCAGAGGAGGCAGGTGTGTAAAGGAATAAGGGTCATGAAATCTGATGAGAGTTATGAAGCATACACAAAAAGGTGGGAAATTATTTTGGGGGGATCCTCAGAAAAAAATTCTCAAAATAAAACTAGCATTTTTTTTTTAACCACCAACTCTGTTCCAGCCACTCTGACATTCACAGATGTTATCTCACCTGTAAAACTATCTCATCTGGGAGATCACGACAAAGATCCTGAAATTCAAAATTATAAGATAAAGAAGTCCAGATTCAGAGTCTTTCTGCTCCGTGTTAATATATGGCATGCTGGGGAGGCGTTTCATGGAATTTGCCAGTAAAAGGACTGAGAATAGCACACGTGGGTGCTCTAGGCAGAACCTGGCACAGTTAGGTCCTTACCAATGTCATAGAACTCTGCCAAGAGCCTTGCACCATGCTGTGACCTCCTGTGCCTACACCACTGAGGCTCTCCTACTTCACTTGTTTTCTCTGGCTTGTCAGCCAAATCACACCCACTTTCTTTAAAAATACCAGCTCTTTATAAAGATGATGTCAGAGAAAGGGGCTGGCACACTTACTGTGGAATAACTGCCCTGCTAGGCTCGTGGTGGGTGTCTGGGCTAGAGAAGTGGAGAGAAACTGAGTCTTAGGCATGTAAACCCATCCACAGGTGGGTGGCAGGGAGTCCATGCTTCCACTGAATTTAAGACCTGACTTTGTGAGCCCTTGTCACTTTTAGAAGAAGGAGGGATTTGTGGCTATTCTCAAGTTTTTCAGGAATCAATAATAATAACACGCCTCGTAATTTAATATTGATTGTACCATGTATATCTTTTATAAAAGTAAGACCAACTTTGACTAGTAAACCTGATCATGTTTATAAGCAAAAAGAAATGAAAGAGAACATATCTTCATCAAATATGAGTAAGTGCTATAAAAACACACTTGTTAAATATTATCAGAAGTGATTATAAAAATAAAATTAGGAGCTTGTTTTCCCTATTTCTAAAGCTTTGGAAATACCAACAGAGAGGTTGAGCAATTTGATTAAGGTCACACAGTACAAGGCTGAGCTAAAACTGGAATATAGAGATCTTCAGGCTTTCATGAGTATATTTTTATGCATCCTACATTCTTTCGTCTTCAAATGATTAAAGTTAGAAAAAATAAAACATTTTCATAAGGAGACTATAAAAGTGGAAAAACCTATGAATTCATAGTAGTATAAATAAAGTGCCTCATTTCTCTCATTCAAATATATTGTATTCTGCTTCAAATACATAGTATTCTGCCACTTTATCAATACAACCAATATGCTGCATTTGTCGATAAAGAGTTGATTTTATGATAAAATTGCAGTATGAATATAAAGTTATCAACTTGAGCATGGCAAGAAAGTATCATTATGCTACCCAGAAAGCAGGAATATGGCTAAGCTTGGTAAGTTCTGAAATTTTGAAAGTACAAATCTGGGCTAGAGGGGGCTCTCTCTGTGTCCCAATCAACATAATGAGGTCTGGTTTAATGACCAAGAGAACTATTAAATACCTTATTCATATGCTTCCTTTCTTATTCCTTTTATTTATCAACTTGTTGAGACTTCATAGTGGCATGGAAATAACAAGGAATTCAGAGATAAGTGGGTTCGCATTGAAATTCTGGATCCCTCACTTTACTGTGGTACTAATAAAAAATAAAAATATGAATGCTTATCATCTATGTAGCAGTTGATTTGTGTCTGAATCTGTGATGAAAACTTTATAGCCATTACCTCATTTAATTTGTATAGTAAACCATCAGAGTTGATCTTATTATTCTCATTTTATACACTTGGAAATTAATGCTGAAAAATTTCCAAGCATGTGTATGCGTGTGTGGCACACGCACAACTTGTTCAAGGTCACCTAATTCAGTGGCAGAAGTCTGGATTCAGATCCATTCTTAGACAATTCGAAATTGCAGGATCTTAAATCAATTCTGGGAAACCAGGATTCCCTCTGAATTCCATGTTATTTTCAGCCACCATGAAGTCTCAGCAAGTCAGTAAATAAAAGGAATAAGAAAGAAAGCATATGAATAAAGTATTGAGTAGGTCTCTTGGTCATTAAACCAGACCTCACTATGTTGATTGGGATACAGAGAGAGCCTCTGTAGCCCAGATTTGTGCTTTCAAAATTTCAGAATTTACCAAGCTTAGCCATATTCCCAGTATGATACAGTTTCTCTTATTTCTATCTCCATTCCTTTGAGCCATTCACTTGCCTTTTGATCCTTGTTTTTTTTCTTATATTTAAGAAAATGATCAAAAGGACCAGCCACTTTATCTCATAACATTGTTTTAAGAATTAAATTGAATCATGCATGTAAAATCTATGGGCCATTGAAGGCAGACTTACACAAAATTGTTTCCTTCCTGCTTCTGAATCATCAACCTTCTCTCTCCTTGGAGTTCTCCTCCAGTGTCTCTGCCCCTCCATCCTTTCCTGCCCTACCATGCTGCTTGGGCACAGATGGCAGAGGGGCCCAATGACACAGGCCATGGTTACCACTAGCTGCATGTTCAGGGTCAAGTAATTTCTTCATTATCTTTCTTTATTGCAAACAGATTCTGTAAGAGAAAGGCTCCATTAGTAAATATTGATGCCAGCAGGCAGGGCATATGAGCTGTCAAGAAGCTGAAACAAGGGATTGTCAGTTTAGCAGCTAGAGCCAGTTTAAAGCAAAGATGAATAAAAGAGTTGACTGTAACTGAAAGAACAAGCAAACACTCGTCACTGATGAACAAAGGAAAAGAAAGTCTCAGGTTGTGTTGCATTAGGAGTGAGTGTACAGCTTCATGAAAACCCATGCTCTAAGACAGAATTTAATTTAAATAAATTTGCAAAGGAATCAAAAAAAGAGAAAGAAAAATGCATGGTGCCTGTCATGTGCAATATGTAGGGAATCAAATGGGAGCAAGATGCAGATCTTGTTTTTAAGAATTTACAGACAATAAGGTGATACTACTGCGTGGCTACTGATAACATAAATTTCACATTTAGAAATATCTGGATGCAAACCCAGGTGTCATGAACTTGTGTTCCTTATGCAAATTGTAATTCCTCCTCATAAAACATAAGCGATAATGCCAATGCCATAGGATTGGCGTGAGGGTTAGGAAAACATGTGACATTGCCTTTAGCATGGTACCTGCCCTCAAAATTACTGATTTTGAAGAGCAATATGATAGGATCACAAACCATAAGACAGAAAATTCTAGGAGTTAAAAAATATAGGAGTTCAAGAATAACATCTGTTTTGTTAGATTAGGAATTTGGAAATGAAGCAAGAATGCTAAAATTGTTTATTGAGAAAAGGTTAGGTTTTGGCCATGCTAATTTCGTAAAGACTATGACAGCAGGGAGAACAGGGGAACAAAGCTTGGGAGGTGGGAAAGCTTGGTGCAGAGCAGCAAGCAGGAGTCTGTTTCATCTGTCTGTGAATGCAGGGTGTGGTGATAAGGACTATTGGGAAATGAGAGTGTGGGGAAAATGTGCATCTAGATCTTGGGAAGTTGGGTGCTGGCCAGTATGTTGGGACTTCAGTCTTTAGTTGTAAAGGTACCTTGTAGGTTTCCTTAAACAGAATTAACATGTCATCATTCATTTTTATCAGGCCCTAGTTTCATCTCCAAGCTTAAATTGGTGTAGTGTGGTTGCAAGGGGCTGCACCCTCCTTCCTCCATATAAGGATAGAAGGAGACCATGGGAGTGTGCAACCCATAAGAGGGCCTTCACCAGAACCCAACTGTGCCAGCACTGGGGTCTCAGGCTTCCAGCCTCCAGAACCAAGAGGTATAAACTATTGTTTATAAGCAACCTAGTTTACAGTAATTTGCTACAGCAGGCTAAGCTGACTAAGACAGTGGTACTCAAGAGCATTGGTTTGGCTGTCAAGTGATCTGCCTTTGAGGGTCAGGTTACTGTGGAATCTCAGTCAAATTATTTCATCTCTTTCTACCTCAGTTTCTTAATCAGTAATATGAGCTCATTAGACTTCCTATCTCTTAGTACTATATGATGATTAAATGAGATAATATACTGCATTATTGAGAACAGAACCTAGCATCAGCATCACCAGGTCAATCAGTTATCCCAAAATGCTCAGGAAATGGTAGCCGGTAGCCACTATGGAATGACAGCTGACCTAGGTGGGTGGTGCTGCTGCTGTTGAATCAGTCATGCTCCTACAGCTGATGCCCTATATCCAGTTTCTTCTTTGGTAATGGGTATTGCTATGCTAGGAACCTACATCTAAACCATTATGGCATATGATATAAAGGCTTTGGCTAGACTACAATGGAGACAGCATGGCAGTAGCAATGGAAGAGTGGAGACACCATGAGGAAGATCATGTTGAGAAATCAGGTCCAGGGCAGGGAGATGCAGGAATCAGAGCTCAGAGAAACATCTGCCTTCCAAAAAAATCACGGTTAAGTTTTCCAGAGAAGGAAGGCTCCCATTTGAAGTTTGATCAACGAGCTATTGATGTCCCTGCTGATTTGTCCTAATGGTGTCTCAATCAAACACTCGACGTTGTTCAGTCATCTGGTTATTTTATCCCCAATCTGTTGATGTTCTACTGATTCCCTATCACTTTCCACAAAACCAGCCTGCTGTGTGTCTAACCGCACAGTCTACATACAGACTGAACTTTGTAATTTTCAAAGTTTTGTCTGCTGCCCTGATTGGAACTTCATAACTCCTGTGGGAGTTTAGGTAGAACATATATCGCCTTCCTTGTTAGGAAATAAACAGTATAAAAGAGAAAATATCTTGCTCCAAGTCACAGAACCAGTTAGTGGTGTCCTGCCTGGCTGTATGAAGTTCTATCCCTGGCACCTCTCTATCTGCCTAGATATGTAAAAACCCATAAAGATGTGAACAAGGCATATATATGAATATTGCTCTCAAATCCAATCCTACCACTTATTTCTCAAACTTTTTTTTTTTTTTGAGACAGAGTCTCACTTTGTTGGCCAGGCTAGAGTGAGTGCCGTGGCATCAGCCTAGCTCACAGCAACCTCAGACTCCTGGGCTCAGCTCAAGCAATCCTCCTGCCTCAGTCTCCTGAGTAGCTGGGACTACAGGCATGCACCACCATGCCCGGCTAATTTTTTCTATATATATTAGTTGGCCAATTAATTTCTTTCTATTTATAGTAGAGACAGGGTCTCGCTCTTGCTCAGGCTGGTTTTGAACTCCTGATCTCGAGCAATTCGCCCGCTTCGGCCTCCCAGAGAGCTAGGAATTTTTTTTCTTTTTATTTCATCATATTATGGGGGTACAAATATTGTTAAGGTTACATATATTGCCCTTGCCACCTCACACCTCCCCCTGAGAGTCAGAGCTTCAAGCGTGTCCATCCTCCAGGTGGTGCACATCATACTCATTATGTAAGTATACACCCATCCCCTCCTACCCCCTCCCACCTGCCCGCCACCTGTTAAAAGTTTTGGTTTTTTTTTTGACATTTTGGTTACATTTTATATCTTTGCCTCTCCCTAAGAAGGGTTAGAGGTATGCTTTCCCTCCACAATGCTCACCACTTCCCTAAGATGTGGGTCTACTCCCCTGCCCCCCACCCCCCGAATCCCTGGTGAGCACTACCACCATTTGAGCACCATAGTTTTAATCAGTCAGTACCAATTTGATGTTGCCTCACTTTGGATAACGGGCTTCAGCTTAATCGAGGATAGTGCAAGCGGTGCTATCTCAATGTCTTTTCTTAGAATCCAGTAATATTCCATTGTGAACATATATCAAATTTTGATTATCCACTCATGAATTGATGAGCACTTGGGTTGTTTCCATGTCTCAAACATTTTAAATGGTGTTTCATTGTACCTCGTGTAATACAGCACGATCATAGGTGGTTATTCTTACTTTAAAACTTAGACAAATCCGACAGAAAGGAGAGTCTGGGAATAGGGCCTATAGGATATCTTAGAAAGATTTGAACTATTTAGCTGGGAGAAGAGAAGGTGGATGACTGACTTAATAATAATCTTCAAGGGTTATTAAAAGACCAGCTGTTAGCCATTTCTACCCAGGGTACTGGGGAGGAAATTGCAGTCACGAGAATTAGTTACAGCGTTATGAAGAACATTTATTTTTTTCTTTTGCTATAAGGTCTATTAGACACCAAACATGTTACTAAGCAAAATTGTGGACTTTTTCCCCTGGAAATATTCCAGAATGGGGTATATATCCTAGTCAGTGGCTCTCAAGGACTACTTCTCAGACCATTAAGATTAACTCATGTGGGGCATCTGTTACAAATACAGATTCCCGGGACCCATCCCAGACCTATGGAGTCAGAATATCTGGGGGCTCTAGGGATAGGGAAAGGATTTTATATGTTTTAACAAGGCCTCAGGTGAATCTTGTGCTCAGTCACATTGGAAACCTCTCCTGTATATGAAATCTGTAAAATTTAATGCTGCAAGAGTGCATTGAGTACCTACTTGATGATCATGCCAGTGCTGTTAGCTTCAGGGAGTAAAGATAATACAATAATACACTATAATTTTAGTCCTCATGGAGTTTTCAATAAAGTGATTAGAGACTAACGATGAATTAGAGCAACTGTTTTGCCTTTAACTTAGTGTGATTTGAGGAAAGTTTCTTAACTCCTATGGTCTGAAGTTCTAAATCGTTAAGTGTTTGAGGGGCTTGAAAAAAAAAAGGTTCTATAAGTCTTTATGAATTTTTAAAATGAATATAAAAGAGAATAAGTCCTATTTTGAAAAAAAAAATAACTAAATACTGATAAAAGAGTGTGGGAGGAGACAGGAGGAGGGAGACCAGCTCATGTGGACAGGAGTTACCAGCAAAGGCCTCATAGAGAACAGAATATTCACAGGTGGCTTGAAGGGCAGATGAGATAGTGAGATATAGGAATATGCATATGTGGGGGCTGAGGGATACCAGATATTTACATACATAACAACATTTAATATCTATGAAACTTTTGTTGTGAAAATGGGGCAAGTTTTAGGCGATTTTACCATATGCCAGGCACTTAGGTATATTATAAGCATTATTTGACTGAGTAATAATTATGACGACGTTGTTTCTCAAAGTGAGATAATAGAACTTTCTTGGACTCTAAGAATTCTTATATTTGCATGACATGGGGAAGGATTTGGGGGAGGAAAGAAAGAAAGAAAGAAAGGAAGAAAGAAAGAAAGAGAGAGAGAGAGAGAGAGAGAGAGAAAGAGAGAGAGAGAGAAAGAAAGAAAGAAAGAAAGAAAGAAAGAAAGAAAGAAAGAAAGAAAGAAAGAAAGAAAGAAAGAAAGAAAGAAAGAAAGAAAGAAAGAAAGAAAGAGGCCGGGCGCTATGGCTCACGCCTGTAATCCTAGCTCTTGGGAGGCCGAGGCGGGCGGATTGCTCAAGGTCAGGAGTTCAAAACCAGCCTGAGCAAGAGCGAGACCCCGTCTCTACTATAAATAGAAAGAAATTAATTGGCCAACTGATATATATATAAAAAATTAGCCGGGCATGGTGGCGCATGCCTGTAGTCCCAGCTACTCGGGAGGCTGAGGCAGAAGGATCACTCAAGCCCAGGAGTTTGAGGTTGCTGTGAGCTAGGCTGACGCCACGGCACTCACTCTAGCCTGGACAACAAAGCGAGACTCTGTCTAAAAAAAAAAAAAAAAGAAAGAAAGAAAGAAAGAAAGAAAGAAAGAAAGAAAGAAAGAAAGAAAGAAAGAAAGAAAGAAAGAAAGAAAGAGAATGGGAAGAGAGGAAGGAGAGAGAGTGTGCATGAGAACATGCTATCTTGGAGATAGAAATGAAACAAAGAGTACAAGAAACCAAAAAATCCATTCTAGTTTGAGTAGAGGGTGAATGCATAGTTGAATTTTACGGTTGTTATTTGTTTATATAATTGAACTTTACTAATTGGTTGAGGAGTGACAAGGAGGTGATGCATATAGATTTTAATTATACATTTTTAAAAATGACCTTAAGATTTTGAAAACAGAATACTAACTAAACTGTATATTAGTGTAGGTATATATAGTTAGTACACTTATATATGGTTAGTATAGTAAATGTTCAACTACTTAGGACAGACTTTAGATTTCTTAAGCAGTTGAACGTTTCCTTATTAAATGGGGTATCTGCAAGGGTTTTGTTTTTTGTCCACAGGAAAGACAGGACTTTCTCAATTCCTAAAAGTTTGGGTCTTGGGAATGTCAATCTCAGTATTAACTCAAAAACTTGATGAAATGGTCAAATCATCTTTATCTGTGTGCAGATGACAAAAGTTCATAAGGCAGTAGTTCAGTAGTTCACCATAGTTAAGAGCTTGGGCTTAAGTACCAGTTACACTCAAACCTTTATTCTGCCACTAAAGACCTATGTGACTCTGAATAAACAGTGTTTGCCTTTCTGAGAGTCATTTGTCTTATCAATAAAATTGGGATGTTTTCATGAGGATTAAGTGATGTAACATAGTCTTACATTGAACAAGTATGTCTTATAAGATATAATAATAAAGCAACTTCCAATAAATTTTAAGAGAGTAGTTTCTTCTACACCCTTAGACAGACACCTTATCTACTCTGTTAACCACAGAAAGAGTTCTAAGGGAACTAAATTATATAACCCTACCTCAATTTTAATAATTAATATGTTCTGTCTTGTGCAATCATCAGGACTTGGAACTTGATATAAAGTGAAAGCTTCTCTCCTTCCCCTCTTCTAGGCTTCAGTATAGCAGCTTGTAGGGGCAAGAGAGTATGTGGATAGTGTCTGCTCCTTTCTGTTTGTCTGGGCTTCTAAACACCCATGATTGGAGTAACCATTTAGGAAGACAGGACAGGAAGCAAGCATGAAAGTTTCTCCTTACACCAGCTGGTCATCTAGCTTCAGTGCTCATTGTGCATGACAGATGCTTAACGCTGACTGCGTCACTTAGAGCATCTTCTGTAACATCCCCGACTGACTCTGAGTATCTCTCACCTAGAGTTTCCATGATGCATTTTGTTTCAAGATTACTCTCTTCTGATTTAGTCCATAGCTTTCAGCTGCACTATAATCTGCATGCCCCTCCATGCAACCCCCTTAGACACCACTAGAGCACTCCAAATCAGTGTTCTTTATTGCACGGTCGATAAGTGGTTTATGGGGAAGGACATATAACCTTTGCTCTCACAAACTTGGGAAGGCTGGCTATTTCCCAAACCACAGCTCTCTACTCTTGGAACATAGGTCATTTTATCCAGGCTCTTGACTTTTGTATTTCTCATACATGACTCAGATGTTAGATTATAAAAGAAATATTCAATAAGCTCTTCAAAGAGCTTCCTTAAAGTCCTGTGTCTTGATGTGAGGTGAACAGGGAGTTAACTCTTGATAGGGGTACATGACTTAGAGCACCTAGAGAGCTGTCTCAAATCTTCTTTCTGCACTCTCTGATTGAGGATTGCTTTATATCATTAGCAAGAGATAAAGGTTTAAGAATTGTCAAATAGGTTCCCATCCATTATTTTGAAATGCACACTTCTTGGCCTAGAACCTTATTTGAGAATATGCGTCAGTTAAAATTTGCATTCTAACATTATTTTACATATTTAAAACTAATGATACAACATCTAGTTTTGTTGTTAGAATGTAAAAGGTTTCAGGGTAAAGTTGAAATTGCTACAATTGCATTATATTCTTACAAGAAAGACATACCCATTCATGTGCAGTGCAGTTTGTGATAACATATTTTAGAAGTGGCATTGGCAACCTGAAGCTTTTTCTCAGAGGAGGTTTCAGGAAGAGGAGAGATTATAGAAACATCTAATATATTCCCTCCATGTGAGGCCACATGATATATAACCAACATAATGGCAGCCAAAAGATTGATATAACTGCATTAATTGTTACTTAAAAACTCCCACATTTGGCATGTGAAAATTGAGTGATTCAGTACTACTCTTATTTGTCAGAAATATTTCAAGGTGCCTGAGTTTCATGAAGAAAATTTTAACACAATTTTACTTGAATAAGAGAGTTTATCTGTCTTCCTTCCTTCCTTCCTTCCTTCCTTCCTTCCTTCCTTCCTTCCTTCCTTCCTTCCTTCCTTCCTTCCTTCCTTTCTTCTTTCCTTCTTTTCATCCAGAATAAACTCCCTTCCCTTTCCCTCTCCTTTCCTTCTTTTTCTGTTTCATCTATTCCCTACTAAATTATCTAGTACAAAAGCCATTAGGTGGGTGGATAAATGTTTAAGTTCTTCAGGGAAAGTGGTCAATGTCTCCAGGTGTATTGCATATTGAATGGGTAGAAGGGTGTTTGGCAGAAAGCAGTTGGTGTCAGTATGCATGTACGTGTGAATTCTGTATTTATTTGCATACATATCCTATATCCGTCCACTGGAAGGACCTAGGAACATAGAAACCCCATAGCAATTAACACATCCAAGATCTAGATCTTTGTCTTTAAATAACATTCTCTATCAAAAGATATCGGGGATCCCTAAAGAAATGTCTGATTTCAATGCTGTGGGAGGAAAACTGCCAGATGAGCCTGATACATCTCAGTATACCAGAAAATATTTAAGAGCAAAGAATAATGGACGGAAGGATACTAAAAAGATACGACAATTAACTCCAACACATAATCTTGGATTGGACTCTCTTTCTATAAAGGACATGGTTGGGAATTGAAGATACTTGAAAGGGATCGTGGAATTGGCTGTTGGTAATATATCTACGTTAATTTCTCTTAATTTTGGAGAGGATGTGGTTATGTGGGAAAATGTCTATATTTGTAGGACTTATACACTAAAGTGTTCAGGAATGATGGGACATCATATTCCCAACTTACGAGTGCTTCAGGAACAATAAAAATATGTTTGTACTATTGTTGCCACTTCAGATTTAAATAAAATAGAATAGAGGAAGAGTGAAGAGGTACACAACTACTTGCTCCAGTAATATCAATTACACCTTCTTTCAACTCTGCTAGAGCATTGCCTCACGGTATCCTGTTACAGAATGACAGCAGTAGGCAGGTAATTAGCTCTACCAGACTCTCCATATGCTTAAGCTAATTCATATGTGCAGGATGCTCTGGTAATTTGCTTGATTTTGGATAAATAAATATGAGTGAGCCATGCCATAGGGGTATTGAGCCATGTGTTGAATGCATAAGTCATTTAATAACCAGAAAAAAAAAATAACCTGAACTACTATTAAGGTTATCTAATGTGAGTTAGAAATGATGTAATGGTTAGATCTTCAAATATTTGAAGTACTTTTTCATGGAAAAGTGGTTGCATGTATTTTGGTAGACACAGAAGATAAACCAACTAAATGAAGATTGAGGATATCAATTTTGATTCAAAAAGAGGTAGCTACCTAAGAAAGGTCCTGCTTTATGAAATAGTGAAATAGTGAGTTCCCCAACATGAGATGTGTTCAAGCCAATCTGTATGATAACTTGCTGCAGACATGGCAGAGCAGGTCCATAAGGTAGGAAGAAATGAGAGCCTGATTTCTAAATTCTCCTCAAACAGAAATACTTAACATTGCTTATGATTCCATGAGCAATGGAAGGTAGAATTAGACCAATCAGATGTACTCAAGGAGGCAGAGTCTTAAATATGGAAGTTTTGATTCTTATCCATGTACATTTCAAAGGTGTAATACTTCTAAGAAAAAAGTCAAAATTCAACATGTCTGTTTCCTTTGCTATGGATTCAGTAACATCTCATGTGGATGGGCCTGACTTCAAGTGGAAGGAAACAACATCCTTTACTGTCAAAATAACAAAAAGAATGAGATTTTAGAACAGTGACGGATCTTCACTTCATAATTGAAAGATGGGCCTATTAAGGGGACACAGCAGGCTTGAAGGAATTGTGTGATCATTTGCACAAATGCTAATTTTGATATATGGTACCTCATATCTGTAAATATAATATGGCTAGGCCTGCATGATGAACAATGCATTCTTCCCCCAGGGGCCTATGCCTCAGTGAACCAATGCCTGGAGGGCTGTTTGCTGGGATTGAGCGATGAGGGTATTCATTCTGTTGTCTTCTCATTCTATCATCTTCTCGTGCTCATGGGCAGAGCCAGTCAGAGATGCCAGGGTGCTATGCTTACAAGGGCATCTTCTTCTCCAGAAAAGCCATCTTTCTGTGGATCATGTACAGATCTACATATGAAACCTCGGGAAAATCATTTAAATTCTCTGGTATTAGCTTTTTCATGTGTAATATAAGTGATTTGGAACAGAAAGACTAGTGCCTCTGACATGATTGTGCTTGACAAGTATGAGAGAAAGAGCTTAGGCTTTTAATTGAGGCAGACAAGGACCCAAACCTTGCCTAAGCCATTTGTGAAATCTTGAGCCAGTGTCTCGGGCTCTCGGAATATTATTTTCCTCAGCTAAAAACAAGTGAGAAAATAAGACCTTCCTTACAGGGTGTTGGGTATACTAGCCGGCACACAGTCTGTGGTAAATATTAATTGCATAGCTATGCTTTATATATGCAATTTAATACACACCAGTCTGTATATAACCAAGTAATCAAATTTTTACATTTATCCACATATACCCCCCCAAAAAATATGTCCAAAAGATAACTTTGACTCAAATGGCACAAAAGCAATTCGTGTAAGCAAAACATTTATACCCCTGTAATATTCTGAAAGAAAAGATAATGGAAAATATGGTCAAGTAATAAAGACACGCTGCAGTCTTTAGATGAGTAAGAATTCTCTGCCCTAAGCTCACAGAGCTCCATCGCCATATGGCAGGTGTTATGGACTGAATGTTTGGCTGCCCTCAAAAGTCAAATATGGGAACTCTGAGCCTCAATGTGATAATATTTGGAGGTGGAGCCTTTGAGAGGTAATTGGGGTTAGGTAAGTTTATGAGGTCCAGGCCCACATGATATTACTGTCCTTCTTAGAAGCTCACTCTCTTTCTGTCAAGTGAAGTCACAGCAGTAAGGCACCCACCTGCAAGCCAGGAGGAAGGCCCTCACCAAGAATTGATTCTGCCAGCATATCAATTTTGTACTTCCCAGTTTCCTGAACTATGAGAAATAAATGTCTGTTGAAACCGCTCGGTCTATGGTATTTTATTATGGGAGCATGAACTGGCTAAAACAGCAAGCACTCAGTAAATGTTTGTCAAATAAATACATGAACAAGAGAACCACATGTTCACCCTCACCCTCATAAATGAAGACTCATAGCTTTATTGAAAATTGTAGGAAAATAAAATTTTAAATAAAGATAATAACTTGCCATCTGCCTCACATGTATGTTGATTTTTCTTCTTCCTCCTCCTCCTCCTCCTTTTCCTCCTCTTTTTTTCTAGCTCCATCTGGTTGGTTATGGTGACTTAATGGAAGGGATATTTCTCATGGAATGTTCTGAGCTCGGTATCATCTAACTCCATGTGGAAAGGTCCATATATCTATGTGTAACCCTAATGTGAGTTTCTTATAAGTATTCTCTGAAATACATTAATCAGGACCTATCTATGGTCACACATAGAAAGTCCCCATTAAACCCAATGTGGAATGTAAATGTGGAGGTGGAACTTGAAAATATATGCACTTCGTACAACCCCTCTCAAATTCTTTTGGGAAAGATAATGAACTAAAATATTAAGGAATATTACCATTTTCTCAAGCAAGAAATGAAAGAATTAGATAGATTGGAAAGAATGGACATTTTTTTTAAAAAAAGATACAGTATTTGATGTTAAAAAAATCAAATAAAAAGCCACAAATTGAATGAAATAGTTTTTGTTAATGCTGAAACTTGCAGGGCCAGTTAGAGCTCATTAAAAGGTGATGGGAACTATGCAGATGAGATCAAGTTTGATAATTGGAGGGTTCTGAATCCATTAGAAAGGTTATAGGGTTGTTTGGGTGGGTTATGTTTTATAGATGGATGATTAGAAGTATATTAATGGGCCAGCGGGTTACAAGGATGGCATTGGTTTAGTGATATAATGTTTAGGATAGCATTAGGCTGGGACAGGGTTATGTGGATAGGATTAAATTTGGGGACCAGGTCAGTTATGATCATACTATATGGGTTACAGGGTTGTTTCAAAAAGTGTCCTGTGTTTGATGGCAATGAGAAAATGAGAATCTAATTAGACTTCACTTGCATTAGCACTTCTAATAACCTCATGCTTTTATATGCAGAAAATACTCTCCAGAATATATGTGGGATCTGGACCAAGATCTCTCAAAGAGTTTGGGTATCAATCAAAGCTATTCATTCCCAGAAGAGTTAGGTCTTCACTAATCTGTCACTAAGATATTAAAAATGCATGCACGCAGGGGCATGGGGAGGCATGAAGTAGAGTCAAAATTTCTCAATAGTGGGTTCGAGAGGAGATCACATTTGAGTAGAGTCATGGAAATTTGAGCATACACATTTGATAGAGATGGTAATATGAGATTGAAAATGCAGCCTAGGAAGAGGCTGATCTGTGAAAACCTGTGGGTGTGACAAACAGACTAGACATACAACTCATGTGTGTCTGTGTTGAAGAGAGTCAGAAATAAAAGGAGGAGGCCTGTATAGATGGGTGTGTTTGTGTGTGTAGAAAAGCATTAGGCAAGAGAGGAGGGCAGGGGCTGGAGCTGGAGGGAAGAGTGGTGATATATAGACAGTGCTAATTAATAAACATGAACTTGATCCTTTCTGCCAGTCTGTCTCCAAATGTATTCCACAGCAAACAAATGCCACAAGTACACAATAAAACTAGAAAATGAGGATTCTGTGATCAAATATGTTTGTGTATGCTACATTTTAAATTCTCAGCCTCTGCCCCTTCTTATAAATAAATGTTTAGTTCACAATGGAATTTTAAAGGTTGTGAGGAGTTCTACAGTTTAAAAAAAATGTGATTCTTTACCCCACCAGGTTTTATGTTTTTTGGATTACAGACACCTTTTTAGCTACTCCAAACTCAAGCAGAATGATTATCGATATCTCTTTGCATAAAATATTCTAAAGAACATACTTTCGGCAAACACTGTTCTGGGAAAAGGGAAACCTTTACTTTAAAAAAAGCCTAAGGAAAAAAATGCAAGTTAGCTTAATTTTCTCATTTTAAAAAGAAGATATAATGATACTGAAGGTTAAATTATAGGAAAGAAAATGAAAAAAATATTGATGTTGTAGTATTAAATAGAATATTCAATTTGAATTATCTACTATTAAACAGATGGATGGCCTTCAGAAAACTCGATCTCTGTGTGACTCAGTTTTCTTAAGTATACGATTAGGATAACAAAGGGATTTAAGAGCATTAGGTAAGATAATGCTTGTAATGATAAATGCAGTGCCTGGCACATAGTAAGAGCTTGTTAATATTAAGAGTGGTGATAACTCTAACCTTCCCACTTTCTCAGGTACTCTGGCATGCTAAGATAAACCTCCTGTCCCTAAGTTCATGTGTAGAAGCTCTTCACACATGATTTCCAGGGTTTCCCTTTAATCTATTGTCATCTCTGGGGGCATTGTAGGGAGACATTTTTACAACGTAGACAAAAGGTGGCAGAATAAAGCTCATGGACTGGGCATCAGTTTCTCTCTGGGCTGTTGGACAGTAATGCTGCTTAATACAAATTGAGTGAGATGCACATATGAGAAGTCTAAACATCTGATTGGTATAAGAAGCATGTTTCTGTATTGCAAGTACCCTAAGTCACATGAGAAAGGAGCTACCAGCTGACAAGGGCATCATGCCAATAGAGCTGCTGACCTCCAATCATGGGCTTCCAGATCTTTATCCAGTCTCCATGCCCACTTCTCCCTGGATAGTCAGTCATCCCACTGGGGCCTATTGTTTCAGTTCTGAACATTTGCCTGACATCCACACTTCCTATATATCCCTCTCTGTCCTCACCAGGCTTCTTGGTCAAGTCCCTTTTATTAACTCAACAACTTTATATATTTGTTTTGTTTTTTTTTTTTCTTTTCCTCAAAATTACACTTGGTGGTTAATCAGAAGGAGCCTGGATATGAACCGAGTTCGAATAATAACAATTAAAGTACTTTCGCCTTCCTTCCAGGGGCTTGCACAGTTGCACTTAGAAATAAGAAACAAAACCCAAACCAGTCTGATCTCTACTTGATGAGCACAGTGATGGAGTTCTGAACTCTGTTCTGAGTAAGTTTCCCACCCATTTCCATTCCCTTGTGATTTCTACTCCAGGGCACTAAGGAAAAGTTAAGTTTCTCTATTGGAACAGATGACAAATTCAAATCTTTCCTCACTATTATTACTTTGGGTATAAAATTATGGAGACAATAAAAGATTAATCTTAGGTCTTAAATGTATATCTTAAAAGTTCTTGCCACAAAAAAAGGACAGAAAAAAAGATAAGGATTATTCTCATCTTCCTTTCCCTATTTCCTTTTTTTTTTTTTTTCTTTTCTTCCTTCACACCTGTTTTGGCTTTTCCTTTCTTTCTCCATGGGTACCTATCAGTATCAGTCACTTTTCTCCCTGACACTGTCTCAATATCCATACATCTATTTCCGTTTTTATCGTGCCACAGATGGAATGATGAAATTTGTGTCCTCCAAGTGGATTCAGCTACTCTGAAAGGACAACTTCACCTCATTGTTTTTTCTGTCCACCCTTTCCTGGATCAGTGTCCAGTGTCAAATGACTGTTCAATAGATAAGTGTTGGAAAAGACAGTATGTTGTCTTTGGGGGATGAGAGGATGGGGAGTTGCTCAGTGCATATAAAGATTCAGTTATGTAAGATGAATGAAAAAAAAAGAGCAAGAAGATTATGGATACTATTTGTATGAACTCATTCAGTAATCTGTTTTTATTTCTTCGTGAATGTGAATCTAATGGATTTTTTTTTACTATTCAAAAACAAAACTTGATTTATATGCTGAGCCTCGTGCTGGGTGAATTTCTTTTATTGTGTTAGAAGTCTGAGAAAACAAGCGGTTTGGATTAGGACAACTGTCAGGCCCGTAACTATGAAATCACAAATAGGCACCAACATAATAATCAGGTGCATTTATAAATCAGGACCAACTTCCCCAGCAAGACTGCTTTCCCTCACCTCCCACTGCATTATTGCTCCCTGCCAAAACTGTCAGCTTGTGCTCGCATTGCTAATTAACTCACCACTCAGAGCAGGTGGACGGCTAAAGGATGCAACCCACAGTTTTCCCCTTGCTCATTCCCACTTCAGGCCCCAGGACTGTGGGACTCATTCTGCTTCACTGGGTCCCCACTCCCTACACTGAGCACACATGCACATGCTCAAACCCAAGGAAATGGAGGAAGAGGCATAAACGAAAGGCCTGTTGGGAGGGAAGAAAAAGTAGGACCCATGTGGGCTGCTTGCGAGAAAGAAACCTTAGACTGATTCAGGAGCTGGACTAAACGTAAAAGAGACAAAGCATTCCAAAAAAAATTGCCAGTCACCATGACATTCTAGACATAGATTATCTTCCCATTAGAGGATTTGTTCCATTGGGAAATGTATGATCCCCTCCTAACAATCCATCCATGCAAAAAGGTGGTTTTATCAGCCTTCTACTTTTCTCCATGTTCAACAATATGTCTCTGGATTAAATCACCATCATCTCTTATTTTCCTTTCTGTGATAGCCTCCTTTTACACAATGCAGCCACAACAATTGGTGTGTAGAAATCCAAGTCTGTTTTGATTTCCCTTTTCCACCCTGCTGGTATAAACTCTAACTTCTTCCCATTGATTTTCGAATAAAAATCCTAAAAGCACAACAGCTCGTGGCACACTTGACCATGTCCATGATTAAATTCCTAGCCTCCTTGCATGTTACTTTGCACCAGTTTTGGGCATAAACCAAACATTTTCACACTTCAGACCCTCCATATATGCCATTTCTTCTGTCTGAAACCTTCATCCTCTGACTCTTTACCTGACATCTTGCTTATCCTATAGGCCAAAGCCTACATATTACTTTATCATCAGTGACATTTCATTCCACTGACAGCTTGTACCCACCAGTACAAATCAGTCTCCTTCTGACATTTCAGCTTTTACCTTTTCCCATAACACTCATCTCTATCTGTAGTTATATGCATATGTGCATATTAATTAATATCTATCTCTTTTACTCGGCCAGTAACTGCAAACCAGAGTTGATTTTTCCTTCCGGTGGAGCTTTGGCAATATCCAATGCTATGTCTTGCTGTCAGATTGTGTGTAGTGGGGAGACATATTACTGGCATCTAGTTGTTATAGACCAGGGATGCTGCTAAACACCCTAAAATGCACAAGACAGTCTCTTACAACAAAACATTATCCAGCCCAAAATGACAATATTGCCAATAGTTGAGACACTCTGGCCTTGACTAGAAGCTCCATGATGTAGGCAGAAGACATATCTGTCTTAAACATTCCTGTTTCCCCAGTGCCTAGACTTTGCTTAATTTATATTGTGGTTAATAGTTGTTGATTGCATGAACACATACAGTGTATTACACACACAGGCTAAGCATACACTGATTTATCATTTACTGAGCATTGATGATACATAAGGCCATATGTTTGTCATTGGTAATAATTAGTATAAAAGAATAGTCTATGCCATCAGGATCCTTAGAATATACAAGGGGGATAAGAAAGTAAGCAATACATTTAAATTGAAGGCTAGTGTAATGCACTGCACATTATAAAAATTGTTTTACCATTTGAGTGGCACAAAAGATGCTCAAAAGCAAAAGGTAACATGGAGTCTTCATTCATTCAATATCATTTGAGGGCGAATGTTGGGATGCACCAGTGAACAAGACAGACAAGACCTTTCCCCTAATGGAACTTATATTCTAGAGGAGAAGACATATATTAACAAGAATACTACAAAACAACAAGATCATTAAAACCGAACTGTGTGCTTTGAAAATAATAAGTAAGATAATGAGATAAAGTATAGCAGGAAAATCCACTTTAAATAGAATGATTAGATAAATCTTCTCTGAGAAGGTGATATTTTGCATAAGGTTTGAATATTACAAATTGGGCAGATGTACAAAAAAGTGTATACAATCACTTTCCAAACAAATGAAACTGCATACCAAATATCTCAGATATAGGAAGGATCTCTGAATAATGGAGGGGGAGAAAGGAGGTTGATAAGTGTAGGATTTAGTGAGATTTTATATTTTAAAAGATTGCACTGGCTGTTTCATGAACAGTAGAAACAGAAAGAGTGGAAGCAGATAAAACTGTTAGTAAGCTATTGTAGTGGTCCATGTGAGAGTTAGGATGGCTTTCATATGATGAGAATGGGAAAATTAAATGGTCTTGATATGGTTTTCTGACTTATGACTAGAAATTTGTGATAAATGCAAGAGTCAAAGAAAAATGAAAAATCAAGATAATGTCCAAGTTTTGGCCAGAAAAATGTATTATAGGAGTATTATTTAATTTAGTGAGGAAGATTGGGTGAAAAATGATGCTTGCATGTGTTCTTGGTGACAGGCAACAACTACAGTTGGATATAGTATGATTTTACAACATTAAACAAGAAAATACCAATAATGGTAACACTTGTATAGTTCTAACTATATTTCGGTCACTCTTCTTTGCATTTTACAGACCTTGACTATTTCAATCTTCAGAACAGTTCCGTATGTAAGGCATAACTAGCCTCTCCATTTGACAAAAGGGAAGTTAAAAATAAAAAGAGTTAAAATAACCTAGCTTAGGGCGGATAACAAGTATCATGGAAGTGGAAATATGAATAAAGCTATTATAGAGAGAAATCTGCAATTCAGACTATAAGTCCAGGGTAGAGTTATCAATTTGTGATATTTAAGAAATAGTCAAGAGAGCCGGGCGCGGTGGCTCACGCCTGTAATCCTAGCTCTTGGGAGGCCGAGGCGGGCAGATTGCTCAAGGTCAGGAGTTCAAAACCAGCCTGAGCAAGAGCGAGACCCCGTCTCTACTATAAATAGAAAGAAATTAATTGGCCAACTGATATATATAAAAAATTAGCCGGGCATGGTGGCTCATGCCTGTAGTCCCAGCTACTCGGGAGGCTGAGGCAGAAGGATCACTCGAGCCCAGGAGTTTGAGGTTGCTGTGAGCTAGGCTGACGCCACGGCACTCCCTCTAGCCTGGACAACAAAGTGAGACTCTGTCTCAAAAAAAAAAAAAAAAAAAAGAAATAGTCAAGAGAAGTGATATCTATGTAGAAAAGGAGTATTAGCAAAAAAAATAGCCTTAAACTTTGCAATTTGATTAAACAATATGAGGAAAGATAAAAACATGTGTAAGGAAGTCTAGCTTCTAAGATAAATTTATATTCTGTATACTGGAAGAACTGAAAAACATAGGGAGTCTTCAGATTTTTAAGGCTTTGAATGCCAGGCTAAGTCGTTTTGTTTTCTGAACTTATTCTGGGATCTTTGAGAATCTTTGTGGGGAAAAAAAGTGGCAGCATAAAGTGGTACTTAGGGATGACAGATCAGGCAGTAGTCAGTAGAAAGTTAAGAGCGTTGGTGAATAGAAGTTTTGAAATCATTTAAGAGGCAAGCACAATACCAAATTTCCTCCCAGGGACAAGGAAGAAAAGAACAGGGTAAACAATACATAGTGTTAGCAAAGGGAGCATCACAAGGGGCTGATACATTCATTTTAGCAGAACAGCCCGATTTCCTTGGGGATTCTGTCTCTCAAAATGATATTTCTCCTTCATGCCTTCAATACATCCTTTCTCTTTCACTTTCATTGAAGATAGGTAATTTAAGAGCTGTTGGGATTTTGTCAAAGAAAACATTTTCAGGATTTCAGATTTTCAACAAATGGGGCTCGGATGAGAAATTTCTACCTGGCATAGATATGATGTAGTATGTATAAATCTCTGCACATAACATTGAAGATCTTAAATACATACAACAAAATTCTTCAAATACCCAAAATCTATACTTCAGTGTCAAAATTATTATTGATAGTTCCCTTTTTTACCAAATAATTCTTATGAGAAGTTGCCCTAAAGAATGTGGAAAGAAAGGTTAATACTATCTATGATTACCTTCTATATTTTAGGCTCTATTAGACATACCTATCCTATAACTACACTGAACAGTGATTATATTGTTTATTCATCCAGCATAATTAACTTCTCTACCTGAATTTCTCATTAGACCACACATTTCCTTGGGCTAGAAATCAAAGTCTGTACAATGCTGACATAGTTGAGAACATGGCTCCAGCAGCTAGATTTTCTGAGTTTAAGTCCCAGCTTTCAATGTATAAATAGAAGTGTAAACTTTGAAGGTAATTTATCCACTTGGGGCTCACTTTCTGCATTAAAAACTAGAAGAAGTAATATAAATTATGATAAGAATTAAGAGCTAATAGATGTAAGCTGCTGAGAACAGTGTCTTTCATACTGCATAAATAGATGCTAACTATTATTATATCTCCATATGTAATTGGAGATCAATATTGAATTTTGTATGTATATATATATGTCTAGTCATTCCAGTATGATTTGTTGAGAAGGCCATCTTTGCGGCATTATATTTATTTTGCTCCTTTGTAAAAAATCAGTTGACTACATCATGTGGGTCTATTTGGAGGCTATCTATTCTATCTCATTGATTTATTTGTCTATTATTTTACCAAGACTACACTGTCTTGACTAAAGTAATTTTATACTAAAACTTGAGGTCAGGTAATGTTAGTCCTCCAACTTTGTTGTTCTTCTTCAATAAGATATTGGCTATCTTGGGTATTTTGCCTCTCCATATAAAATTGACAATCAGTTTGTTAATATCTGCAAAATAACTTACAGGAATTTTGAATGGAAATGCATTGACACTATAGATCAAGTTTGGAAAAATGAAATTGAATGGCATTGAAAATATTGGGTTGTTCTATCCATGAACATGGAATATATCTCCATTTATTTAGTTCTTCTTTGACTTCTTTAGTTCTTCTAAGATTTCTTAGAGTTTTGTAGTTTTCCTCATACATATCATGTGAATATTTTGTTAGATTTATAGCTAGGTATTTTACTTAAAGGGGTATAGCTATGGTAATTCAGAGAATGAAATATTATTCAGTACTAAAAAGAAATGAGCTACCAAACTTTGAAAAGCAATGCAGGGAACTTAAATGCATATTTCTAAATGAAAGAAACTGATATGAAGAAACTACTTATTATATGATCCCAGCAGTGTGACATTACAGAAAATGCAAAATGATGCGGACAGTGAAAAGATCAGTGGTATCTAGGGGTTGAACCAGCTTCAGGAATGAATAGGCAGAACACAGAGGATTTTAGTCCAGTAAAAACAAATACTGTATATGATACTACCATCTCGTGGATACATATCATTACATATTTTTCCAAACCATAGAATGTACCAATATTAAACACCAAGATTAAACCTTAATGTAAACTATGAAATTTAAGAGTATATGGTATCAATGTAAGCTCATCAATTGTCACTAATGTCAAAATCATATTGGTTAAAGCTAGGCATGTCTATGGAAGGAATAAATACAGGCTTTCTTCTGATTTTTGTTTTGCATTGTATGCAAAATACATATGATGCTCAGTTTCACTGGGTACTATAACCTACATCTGGACACGTGAGTAGCTTTCCAATGTCTGTATAACTGAAGGTTCCACCCCTTAAGGCAGAATTTCTTTCTCTTAGAATCCTGCTTTCAGCTAAGAATAATATATAGGCTGTTATTTATTTTATTTTTAATATATGTTTATATGTGCTTCTTTTAGTTGCTATGTCATTAAATCACAATGAATTGCTAGAAAAAAAAAACTACCAATAGAAAGTGAAACTTATTTTGTTAAAATATGAAATACTGCAAATTATTTTAAAAGTTTATTATAATAATTTGACAATGTTTTCCAGATAATTTGTGCTTTTCATGAGTCCTAAAAACCTTAAATTCAAAGTAATTCTTGTGATTTTATAGTTATTATTATAGTATAGCAACAAATAATAGAAAACACTCTTTGACCACTAGGTGCAACATATTGTATTATGTGCTTGCCTTGGTTTACCTCATTTAATTTTTACTTAAACATCACACTCTTAGAGGCACACATTTTTGTCTTCTATATGTCATAAATATGAGAACTCTGTCTTGGAGGGGTTATATAACATGCCCAAAGTCAAGCAGTCGGCATGTGTCTCAGTCCATTTGGGCTGCTATTACAAAATACCTTAGACTGTGTAATTTATAAATTACTCTGATGGGAGAATGTTGATAATGGGGGAGGCTATGCATGTGTGGGGGCAGGAGGTATGTGGGAAATATATGTACCTTGATCTCAATTTTGCTGGGAACTTAAAACGCATCTGAAAATAAGGTATTTAAGAATAATACTAATTTAAAAATACATATATTGCTATCATTTGAATGTATGTGTCCTTTTAAAATTCATATGTTGGAACATAAACTCAAAGGTTATGGTATGAAGAGGTGGGGCCCTTGGGAGTTGATTAGGCCATGAGGGGAATCCCTCATAAATATGATTAGGGCCCTTATAAAAGGAAGGAGTCAATTTGTCCCTTTTTGCCTTTCTTCCCTGTGAGAGAACACAGTGTTCATCCCTTCGCCTCCAGAGGATTTGTTTTCTGCTTCACCTTGAAGCGAAAAGTGAGTCCTTACCAGATACCAAATCTGCCAGTACCTTGATCTTGGACTTCTCAACCTCAAGAACTATGGGAAATAAATTTCTGTTGCTCATAAATTTTCTACATTTTCTAGAAAGTATGAGTTCCTATGGGGTATGTATTATGTCTTGGCCACTCTTTTGGACTTATTACCTATCAAACTTCCTAAAACATCATAGGCATTTAATAACTATTTGACAAATGTATGTGTTTAACAGCAGAAGTCTAAAAACAAATGACTGCTTTATCCATAAAGACTGGTCAGAGTAAGTGAACATTACACATTTTTTGTAATCAAATCCATATGTTGTTTATAGACTAATAAATAATATTTTATAATTAATATTTCTAAGATATTATGGACAAAAAATTCCATTTTGCAGTTATCTTACACTTCCCTTAGTAAAATGAATGCCTTATCACAACTCTGCTACTATCATTTTTTATTTATTTTAATTGCTTTATTTCAGCATATTATGGGAATACAAATATTTAGGTTACATATATTACCTTTGCCCTACCCAAGTCAGAGCTTCAAGCATGTCCATCCCCCAGATAGTGCATGCTGCACCAATTAGGTGTGAATATGCTCATCCCCTCCTCCCCTCTTCCACCTGCCTGACACCCAATGAACATTACTACTATATGTGCACATAAATGTTAATCAGTTAATACCAATTTTATGGTGAGTACATGTGGTGCTTATTTTTCCACTCTTGTGATTCTTCACTTAGTAGAATGGGCAATGGGAATTCCTTCACTAATAAGATCAAATTTCTAAAACTTTTTTGCTACTCCAAATGTAATTTTTTTCTTTTTCCACTATGTATTGATTCATTTACAGTGATAACACTGTCGGTCTTGTTCTTCCATTTTATCATAATTGTCTGAGTACTTCCTCTAATACCTTCTATTTGTTAGTCATTGATCACTACTCTCCCCATTTTTTTGTTGTTTTTACCTATTTAATATCAATGTCTACTTTTGAAGGTCTTTACATACTTTCTGGGGTATTAATTTTTGAATCTTGCAAAAGTACTTAAGATTTCCCCAAGTCTGCTTTTTAGTGTATTTCCTTCATTTTAAAACAGGTTGTTAAAATTCAAGATGTCTTGTAACAACCTCTCCTGCAATTAAGAGACAGACATGTGTCTGGATGTTTTAGTAGGGGAAAAAAAAATAATTCAGGAAACAGCTGTAGTTCAGAAAGGAGCAATTTTGTGCTGTCCATGGTTCTGAATGTGATTTTCTGTGGGTATAGCAAGGCATTTATGGCTTGTCCAAGAATCCGAATAGAATTTGATTTCTACAAACCACATGAGCCAGTCTGGATTGTGTAACAACAAACTGAATGCATATAGATTAAAATAGGGCATATGTCACAGCATTAAAATGTATGTGACAGTTTTATTCATTGTTTTCCCTCCATAATTGGAAATGTTTTAAGTAATACAAATAGATATAATGTTTGATTTCCATTGTTTGGGCAAATGTTTCTTTGTGAGTATTGGATGTTCAAACTCCACTGTATTACTTAAGCTTTGAGATTAGTTTCTTAGCTTGTGAGACTCACTGGTCAAATAAAACATAAATTCAAAGAAAATTTATTTATAGAAAAGGCATTTGCTAAGGATTTAACATGTGCAACATCTTATACCGCATGTTCTTGAGATACATATTTAAAAACATGTCAACAACATTTATTTTATAAGTATACTTTTGTGGAAAAGACATTTGCTATAACATCCTTAACCCTATATGCAACTACCTAGAGCTTGATGAATAAAGGGATATGAAATTCTGAGTGTGGGACTGATCAGCCTCTGACTTGAACACTAATACAGACTGTGAAAGGGACTATGTTAAAACTCATTCTAGCACTTTTTCCAATGCTAGATAATCTTATCAGGATCTGGGGACAGAATGGAGAAAAAGATTTAAATCCAATTGAATGCCTGGAATTTGTCTGCAAAAGGGCAGATATGGCGTATGGATGCTCCAGTGCGATCAAATGGCTTAAGGAATGTTCGATGACTATTCCTGCATTACCCATGGGTTCTTTCACTTTGAATTATTCCACTATGAAATGCTCGTGTACTGGATGCAGAGAGGGAATGGCAGAGAGAAAAGAAACATCTTTTCCTTGTCTAAACTTTGTAGAGAAGCTGTCGCACATAAGGCAGGCTGTCTTCTCTCATTTATGTTAACAGGCCCTAAATCACTCTTTCAATTCACTGCCTCCCACCATGGAGAACACATCACTTGGTTCTTCCATGATGCCATAGTCACAGAGGGCTCCCATGAAACGTTTCAATAGGTACATTGTAAGGATTTGAATAAGTCCTCCCCTCCCCCCTATTCCACTAATGGTAAATTTTTGAATACACACTCACACACTGCACTACACTAACAAAACTCAAAGCAGCATTGCTAGTAACAGTTTCATTAAATTTGAACATACTAATTAGCATCCACCAGTGTTAATATGTGGGAATAGACCTCTGCAAACCTTACAATTGACACCTTTTTCAAGGGGGTGCTTTAAGTACATATTTTTTTTGTTGTTTTTTTACTTTTTTACTTCATAATCTGGTCTTTTCCTTGTATCTTATTAGCTCATTGTTATAAAGTGACCCTTTCCTGCTATTAAAGGTGAGTGCTCGAGTCATAGAAAGATATATCAATATTACAAATTACCTTTGGCATAACCTGCCCCAATAATTCTCAAAGTATGAGACTTTGGCAAATTTGGTAAAATGGTTCCAAGTTGCATTGAACAATTCATACATTGCAGGGAATTTAGCATTCTTGGTCTCCAAGCACTAATCTGTTATTGAATAATAGTAATATAATAATGGAAAATGCACCCCTCTATATTTTCATATACAGTTGGGGGAGATTTGTTACTTTGAATGAAGAGCTATTGATAACCCCCTCTTGCAGTTATATTTTCAAACTAATCAAATTACCATCAGGACTATGATTAGAACCCAAGTGTCCTAGATATAATTCTCAGACTATTCGTCCCATGGGAGTCATACATAGTGGGGGTGAGTTTGGAAAGAAACAAAGTCAGTAGAAAGTACTGCCTAGATATTTATGTATTTCTTTTCACTTGTTAAATGTGTATAATAGGCTCTGTTTTACCTAGGGTCAGTGTTATTTTTCTTTTCAGTTTGGTTTATGTCGATGAGGAAAACACTATGAGATTGAAAGAAATATTTTAAATAAAAATGTGTTAATTGATTTGATAAATTTTCAGAGTGTGTGCCAAAAGCAGACTATTTTAACTCAGGACTAGTTTCTTTTTTGGCTTTCTTTTATTTTCTTTATTGTTTCAAATTTAAATCTCACAAATTGGCTAAATACCTCTCCTAAGCTGTTTTTTCAAGCCATTTGCCACCAGAACTCATTGGGAAGAAAGAAGTACTTCATAATGGATGTGAAAAGAGCTTATGCTTTCAAGTCCTTAATAGACAGTTGTGCAGCCCTAGGTATGATCGACACAACTGGTAGGTGCTCCCTGGAGTTCCCCCAAGGATTCAATAAACAGAATAAATGGGCAATGGAGAATGAAGTGAGTTGGAAAAGTGCCTGGTTGACTTAATAAATACTAGAAAGGAAAGATAAGGTGGGATTTATCTTCCAAGAATAAACCTGTTTTACTAGGACTGTATATACACATATAAGCGTGTGTCTTTGTCCACACGTGTGCACGCATGCACAAACACACAAAAACACGCTACCCTTTGCATTTTGCCTTAAATTGATCAAGCTTTCTTGAGTTTTATTCTGACAGTAAGTTGCCCAACCTTGACTTCAAGTGTATTTAAAGAAAAACCCACTTTACCCAGATCATAATTTGTCTATATGTCTGTTGCTATAAGAAGCTATATCTCTGGGGTGTGACAGTTACCCAAAGAGAGAAAAGACAGCCTAAGGGTTCTCAGGCTGAAATTGCTTCCACTTAGAACTATTTATCAATGTGTTCACTCCACTTTCTGAGCTTTTTCCTTCTTGGCTTACTTTTGTAATGCAAATACCTTCAAGCTACCCCTGGGAAACCTGAATCTTTGAATGTGGTGCACTCTTATGCTAACCTGGTGTCCTGTGTCCTTCCATTAGTATGTAATTCGAATGATCGATATTTATTAAACATCTATTTTTTGTGAAATATTTAACAGACATGATCCAATTTGATCTTTATTTTAAAAAAACCTATGAGATAAGTATTAGTATCATTCTCATTTCACAGATGAAGGAACTAAGACCCACAGAGGTCAGTAATGATAACAAACAACCAGTAATAATAAAAGGTAAAAACTAAGCTATAACCCAGTAGCCCATTTCTTCCTGGTTCAAAAAATATTACGGCTTTCTTAGGAATGAAGTTCCTAGTGCCATCTTCCCTTTCTCATTTCTATAATGCCCATGGATTCCTATGTCAAATCCAGATACATGTGTAATGCATCAGGAACATAGTGGGTCCTCATTCAATATTTCTTGCTCATTCTACGCAATGTTATGAAATCAAATAAGTTGTTATTTTTCTCTATCCTAGTTCACTTCTATCTAACCTCGTCTAGGGAATCATTAATACACACAGTAGGCTTATTTGCATGTCTCAATCTGCAGCTAAGGAATCCTGAGACTCAGCCATTACCTAGGCTCAGCCTTCCTGCATCCTTGCATTCAACAAACCAAAGTCTGCATTTTGAAAGCTGTGGGCTCCAGTTATTCTTCCTTCTTATATTCAACATTTTCAGTACCGTAGTGCTATATCTGGTTTGTTTTGCTAGGGTAGGGAAGTGGCAGGGAACTCTCTTGAGAAGGAATGAGGAAATTTATAACCCTGGATTCTGCAAGGTAAGGGTAATATTCAACACAAAGCAAACAATCAATAATGGAAATTCAGATACCATTGCCTCTTCAAAAAGTAAGACTTCTCTTTTTAGTAATTAGATATTTATGGAAAACTTTTAAATTGTGTCCTCTGATTGAATATCATATTCTTATGTGGGTAGGTGCAATCTAATCACATGGGTCCTTAAAAGTATGGAATATTTTCTGACTGCAATAAGAGAAAGTTGTAACTATAGAAGAAGGATTTCATAGATGCAGTGTAATTGGCTTTGAAGATGGAAGAAAAGAGACATGAATCAAGGATTGTAGGTGACCTCTAAAAGCTGAAAAAAGCAAAGAAACAGATACTCCCCTAGAGCATCCAGATAGGAACGAAGTCTTGCTGACACTTTGATTTTAACCCAGTTAGAATCATGTCAGACTGCTGACATAAAGGACTGTAGAATAGCACGTTTGTCTTATTTTAAGCCACCCAGTTTGTGGTAATTTTTTTAATAGCAGCTTTAGAAATCCTATAAACATGACTACTTAGGCATCTACACTAGCCTAGAGGTATGCTACATTCCCCAATCTGAATTCTTCTTAGATGTCCTTATCTTTTCCTTTTGATTGACACCTCTTAGAGATCTGGGTTCCCTCCACTTTCTGAACAAAATCTTTCTAAGTAATGACCTCACAACCTTGACTCTATGTCTGGTGAGCTTGTGGTTGTAGTCTTTAATTCAAGTGTTGACATCTCCAAATCATAAATATTCTATATCCATTGCCTATGAATGGCACAGTTGGTAAGAATATACTCCTTGATTCCTTGAACAAATATCTATTTTATACTTGCTATGTGCTGTTGCTATGCTGATGACAGGGATCCCATTGTAAGCAACATAGACAAAATTACTATCCATGTGGAATTTATACCCTGGAACAAGGGTCAGCAAACCATGGACCATGTATCAAGTCCAGTCTACCACCTTTTTTTTTATAAAGTTATATTATAATACAGATATGCTCAGTAATTTGCATGCTGTCAATGAAACTTTTATGGAATAATGACAGAGTGGAGTAGTAACAAGACAGAGCATGTAGTTCACCATCCACAAAGTTTGTTACTCCTTGCTCTAGAGGGAAGACTGACAATGAAACATATATGTACAAATATGGAGAGTATTATGAATAAGTACAGGGCGCTCTGAAAGTGCCTTAGAGTGTGGGGATGACATTTAATCTAATCTGATATAACTGACATTTGGGTTACAGGTCACTGCACTGGCCTGGTATCCCTTGATTTCAAGAGTTTCTGCTCCTATTCTGTCAAATCCTAGTTCCCCACCATGTAATGGAAACAGGCAAACAAATAGACAGACAGACAAGAGATATCATGAATTTAGAGTCCAAGCTTTCTAACTTCCTGGCTGTGTGATGTTAAATAAAGCATAACATTGAATGGTTTCTAAACATGTTTTTTTTTTTTAATGGTCATAGAAGTCTTACAAGGATTAACTGGAAAATAGGTTGTGGTAGCTTGATTGCATCTGCAGACCCCACTAAAGACATCTCCATATCCATGCCCTTTGGTGTCTCCTCTGTTATCTTTTTCCCCTCCCATTCAGACTTTGACTTGGCTCTGTAACTTTCTTTGCTCAATGAAGAGGTAAAAAATGTGACACAAGCAGACTTCAAAACGTACTCATGTGATTCTGTTTCCTTTCTTAGCGCTCATCCTTCCCCATGAGAACATGCTTGGACTGTTTGCTAGAGAACAGGGCAAGTGGAGCAGCCTAGAGCGCAGTTATCCCAGCCAAGCCTCCAAACATATGAGAGAGTCCCCCTAAATCTGAAGGGTTGCCTGGCCAAAAACTGTTAACCACGGCCACTTGAGTGAGCCCCACCAACTTCAGCTAAGAACAACAGACATGATCAGATGACTTTAGATGCATGAACAAAATGTAATGTTTGTTTCACATGCCTCTAAGGTTTTGTATGTTTATTGTTTCACAACAATTTTGTGACAACAACCAACTGAAGCATAAACAGTAAGTGGGATAACAAGGTGTGAAGTAGATATACTCAGTCCTCAATAAATGGCACTGCCTACCTTGTCACCACTGCCACCTGTGTGATATAAATATCAGTAACTATGTTCTCATTATTACACTGGCTGTGGGATTTTCATTTTTCCTGAATTTCCAAGTAATATTAATAGCATGCTTGCGTGTGCGCACACACACACACACACACACACACACACACACACACACACACACACACAGATATCAATAATCTGTGGAGCCCACCATCTACATTCTTAAACAAGTACCTGCCTGTTGCAGTCTAAGAGGCTCTCTCCAAAGTCTCCTGCAAATCCCATCTTGCTTTCTCTTTAGGTGCCCACCATAGCTGCCACATACTCCTTTTCCCAGCAGAACTGTGCAAGTTACATCATGTCAGGGTCAGCACAGACAGGCTTCTGAAGTAGGTCTGGAGATGGTTTCCAAAGAGATGTGTTATTAAAGAAACAATGGCTTTGTCTCAGCAGCAGGGCTAAATGCTGTTTATTTCCAGATGCTTTCCTGGAACATAGAAGAGGGCGTGCAGCTGCACGTCATTCATGGAGTGGCTGAAACGGGATGGGGGCAGCACTCAGAGGAAATGGCCTAGCTCATTCAGGGCTGGGGACATGATGCAATTTTCTATCCCTGACAGAGAAGAACTCAGTTTCCTCCTTGATGGGCCTGCACCTGCTTCAAACATCCATAGTCCTGTTTGTTTGAATGAGACTATCCCTTCTCCTCATCTGATCTTCTGAGCTTTAAATATTTTTTTTTGTTTTCTTCATGTAAATGTCTTCCTTGTTCTGCCATCTCACCCCCACATGATTCGTTCTGATGGAAATAGCAGAGGCAAGTGGCTCAGAGCACAGCCTCTAGAGAAAAACTGCTTCAGATAGACTCCTGTTTCAAGTGTTTTATCTCTATTCATCCTTTGATACTTCTCTTTTCCAAAAGTTGCTTTCATTATAATAGTAGATTAAAAAATAGTAACTACATTACAGATATGTTTTGCAAAGTAAATAATTCATAATAAAGTTCTTGTCTCGGTATCTGGCAAAGAGCAAGCACTCAGTAAGTATTTGTTCTTATTCTATCATCATAATCATCATCATCATCATCATCATAATTATTACTACTACTACTGCTACTACCCTGGTTGAGTCTTGATATTTGTTGGACTAAATATCTCACATCTATTCTGTTTTTGTCTATCCTGAGTCTGCCCCACCTGTACACACCACGTGAGTCACCTCTCTGGCCTCCCAACCAGCCTCATCAGTTTCTCCTCCTTCTGTTTCTCCTCCTTCTCCTCCTCTTCCTCCTCCTCCTTCTCCCCTTCTTCTGTCTCTTTCTCTCTCTCCCCTCACATGACTTCTCATCATTCTAACATAAGGTGACCCCCCTGCTTGAGCTTCTTTACAGCATGGTGGTCTCAGACAAGCTTTCAAGAGGCAGAAATTGGAAGTTGCCTAAACAGTTAAAGGCTCTGCTTAGAACTTACACAGTATCATTTCCAACATAGACTCTTAGCCAAAACAGTCACAGGACTAGCCCACACTCAAGGGAGTGAAGAGATAAGCTCCACCTCTTGATGGAGTAATGTCAGGTATCATTGCAGAAAAGCATGTGGAATGAGATGTATCACGGTGTCCACCTTTTTTTTTTTATTAATATAACACAATATCTCACTATATATGTCTATATCTTTATCTCTATATTCATATCTACATCTAATTGGAATCAGATACAAAGATAGATAAACAGACAGATGACATAGATTTAGCTATAGACAAACATCACCAACTATGGATGGGTTTGTATATGTGCTTTAGACAATACTTCATCCCAGTCAGCTGGGTAAGTAACAGAACCCCAATTTTAACTAAAGATGAAGATAGCATGTATTGACTAAGTATCCAAAGTGCAGAAGAGGCAAAGGAAGATATTGTTTGTTTTAGGTATGACTGAATCCAAGAAATCAGATGCCTTGAATGTCTTTTTTTCTTTACCTAAGTTTCTTTCTTACCAAAGTTTTCTTCTCTATATTGCCTTCAGCATTTCTCTAGAACTGGGAAGAAGTATAAGAGAATTAGAAATACATAATATGAGCTGGAGGAGAGACACTGGAGTAAAAATGATTTACTTTGGGATTGTCTACATACAGACAAATGATTTTTGAGGATATGGAAAGGGCTGAGGTCTCTAAAAAAGATAACAGATCAAGCGAGAGAAAAAAAGCAGTAGCCAGATTGATGTGAGGCTTTCAATTTCAGGAAGCAATTTTTTGCTTATTTTGTGGTGGATGTGTGAGCGTGTATGTGTGTCTGTCTGACCAGGAAGAGATTTCATAAACCCTTAAGTAGAGTAGCTATTAGTTACTAGTAGGCACCAGTAGTAAACACGCTCTTTACTTTACCTATGTCAAAGTAAAGTTGTAACCCTAAGAAACAAATGAAATAACACATTGGTTGCCAGGCAAATTCTTTGTAGTTGGACTTAGGAGACATCTTTTTATTTCTGATGGGAAAGGTTACCTGGAGAAACTCTTAGGAGGTTGTTTTTTTACAGGTATAAAATAAAAATCTTGGGTTATATGAGTGTTAGAGGCTCTTCTAATTCTAAAAGATTGTGACTGTATGAAACTGCTATCAACAAATGTACAAAATATTACCCAAAACAAGATTTTATGATTTTTTTAAAGGTTGATTTATTCAGAGTGCCTATTTACATTGATCAATTTCACCATGTAAATGTCAACCATTCCATTTTATTTTCACTAACGGATCCAACCTGGGTCAGCAGCTTGCTCTGATCAGATTCCCAAGGCTGTCGCCAAAAAGAAACTCATGTGTTAAGCATCAAAGGGGGGACTCCATAGATTAGCCTCTCCTCATATAGCTGCTGTGGTCACAGCAAGACTTTGGCAAATATAAGTTTTGCAAATTTGCTTGTTTCTGAATTGCACTAGGAACACTTCTTATTTAAAAGGACTCCGGCGTGACTCTTTTCATATACAGCAAGCGCCTTTGTAATATTAATCCTAATAGCTTAAAATTTTCAAATTCAAATTTTGATATCTCTAGTGTTCTTAATATTCAGCCTACCTGTATTTCATAGTCAAATATTTCTACCTTATTTCCTTTACAGAACAAATGGATAATGCAAGTGGATCGCTGCCAAACAGACCAACCAGATATATTTTTCAAGTGGAATTCTTATCTCAGTTGTCTAAGTCAATGTTTTCACTGTTGAAATTCATCAAATAATTGCCACAATATCAGCTAGACTTTGACAGCCAGGCCACTGTCTACTTCTTTTCACTCTTTCCTTCTCATCAGTCATGTTATCAGTTTTGGCCTGCATTATTGGTTTTTAATAATTTCCTTTCTTTTAGCTAAATGCATGTATGCTTCTTTTGTTGATTGTAAATAAATGGATTATCGCCATAAAAAATTTAAACACCACCACCATGTAGAAAGTAAGATAAAAATGATTCTACTCTCTCATTCTTCAAGCTCCGAATATATCCACTGTTAATACTTTGGCATATATTCTTCCAAATTTTAAAAGTCAATATATTACATTTGTTTATAAAAAAAAACATAGAAAACCATGTTATTTTGTGATTTTATGTTGCAATCTATCCAATTATTTTCAAGTCGTTTATTAAATTGACAACCCAATTTTGGATATATTAGATATTTTTTCTCATTTCAGTGTTGTATTGAACATACTCATCTATTCATCTTTCAAGTGCTTACTTAATATAAATTCTTAGAATTAACTTGACTTAAATAATAGAGAAATTTAATAGTAATCTTTTAATCTTATGATTTTTTTGGGGGGGGGAATTGTACTCAGAATAAAAGGGCATAAAAATGCTTGTTTGTCCATATACTTGCTAAACCTAGACATATGAATCCTTTGATAAATATATATCTTTCTTTTTTTCCTGCTTTCTTTCTTTTCATCTTTCTTTTAATTAGCAAGGACAGGCATTTTTTTTTTATATTTTCTGGTTGTTTATAGTTTACTCTTGATGAATATATAATGCCTTTAGGTTTCCTCATTCTGATGCATTTTAACTTTCAAACGTAATTTTTCTGAACAATCCAAAGGGATAGGGGTCCCAAATCTTGGACAGAACCTCATAATGAAAAGGAATCAAGCCCAGTGTCTCTGAAATCAAACTTGAGGCTCTCTTATAATGGGTCCTGCTCACTCACCCAAACTCACTTCCTGCGTTTCCCCACTATTCCAGCCTGAAGGCCCCTTCCTGTATTCACCACACCCTGTGATCATCACTGTCTTTGATGTTTACTTATTTATCCTTTAAAGGCTCATCTCTGGCAAAAAGCTTTTGTAACTATCCCCAGCCCAAGCTGTTCCTTAATCACTCCATCTCATAGCTGACACTTTTAGAATCCCATTTTGTGGCACCTTGCATTTCCTCCTCTTCTTGCTTCCAAAAGCAAACAATTCTTTCTGGATCAGAATAAAATTGAGTTCCTTTGAAAACTATTTCAATATATACAACAGAATTTAGACAACATTAAGGAACTGAGAAATATGTGGAATTACCTACTCAATTCTTGTCTGTTTTCTTCACTGTAAGCCCTCATAAGCTAACTCATTCTTGATACTTCAGTGTTGAACTAGAGGTAGCAAGTATAGCCAGAAACCAGCATACTTCTCTCTCTTTCCCTTGTATCTGCTAATGTACTGCATACTCTCAGATCTTGAGAGTGAGTACATAAGAGGAGTCTGAGCAAAACAAATAAACAAATGAAGAATGAATGAATGAATACCTTTCTTACCACCATCATTTTGGGCATAGATGCATGGACCAAACTTTGCTTTCCTGGGACTTTCCTGCCTAGAAATACTGCCTCTTTCCTTGGTTGTCATGGTAATAGAAGAATGTAAATTGGGCTGGCAGTAGAATTATCTAGAGTTCCATGGATGGAGCCTTTTTAAAGTATGGAAGACCCACTATATGAAAAGACTGAGAACAAATGTGAGAATAAGCCTATTGGATAAATCATTTCAGACCTGGATAAAGCATGACTGTTTTCCATTTTTCCTTGTATCATCCATTTATGAGAATCTCAGGAACTGGCTTTGATATGTTTGGGTTCCTCTACATGCTATAGAACAACTCCAAATAAAAAACATTGGTCCTTTATAAATCCCTGCCCACTGTCAGTCTGGAATGTTCCCTTTGCCAGTCTGGAATGTTCCCTTTGACTTCTCTTTCTTAGTTTACTAATTTCTGAAACCTTGGTATATTAAGATCCCCATCCCTAGTATGATATCTTCCTCATATTTGACCACTCACTGTTTGTCTAAATGCTCAGAGGATTTCCTGTGAAGAATTTTGCATTTGATTTAGAGGATAGAATGAAAGCAAGAATAGAAGAAAAAAGACAGGCATGGCGGAGGCTCACGCCTGTACTCCTAGCACTTTGGGTGGCTGAAGTGGGAGGATCACTTGAGGTCAGGAGTTTGAGACCAACCTGAGCAAGAGCGAGACACTGTCTCTCCTAAAAATGGAAAATATTAGTGGAGTGTGGTGCACATCTGTAGTTCCAGCTACTTGAGAGGCTGAGGCAGGAGGATTGCTTGAGCCAGGAGTTTTTTGCTGTGAGCTAGGCAGACACCACAGCCACAGCACTCTAGCCCAGGCAATACAGTGAGACTCTGTCTCTCTAAAAAAAAAAAAAAAAAAAAAAAAAAAAAAAGAAAGAAAAACAGAAAGAAAGAAAGTAAGTAAGCATAGAAGAAAAAGAAATGTTTAAGGAATGTCCAAAAAAGAGAAAAGAGGAAGGATTACAAAGTTTGTAGCACATTTGTTCTTGGTCCATTATCTGCAAATTTAATAATGATGAACACTATATAATAACAAAAGAAATGCTTATAAGACATATTAACAAAGCAGGAATAGTGTTGTATACATATCATAATTAAAATATAAAATGATGGGTATTAATTTAAGAGTAACAAAAAATACAGAAAAATATATTTTTGTTGTTTCAGTGTGGTAGGATTACCAGTGAGATTTTTTTTCTGCAAATATTTAATTACTTTTACAATTAAGTAAATAAAAGTTTTACACTTTATTTTCCCAAATTTTCTATAATGTGCTCATGGTTTGTGGTGGGGTAGAGTGGAGGGGAGGAAGGAAAACATGTGGACCTAATATCTCAGCTCTTCTACTTATCTTGGCAAGATTTTATCATCTTTAGTCTCGGTTTCACAATATTTAAAATGATGATGAGTAACATTGATCTAGGGTTGCAATGTAAAAGCTTATTTTTCTTAATTTATATAAATTACATACATCAAGTGCTTGTTTACTAAACCTTTAAAGGTATTCTTTATTTCCCTAAATAACATATCTGCTTCCACTTTCTCTGTACACATGAGTACTCATTCTACCACCACCACCATCACCCCCATTTTAATAGAGAAAAAATTTTCTGCTTCAAGCATGTCATCAGGGCAAATATTTTGAATTCTGATGACTTATATTTCGCTTCTGTGCTGGGGAGAGGATGTAAAACAGTTGAGATATGATGAACCAGAGCATGTATCTTTGTTCATTTCCAGATGGTAACTACCAAGCTAGAATGTTGGCTCAGTGGGGCAAATCTTCGAATTTCTTAGGAGAACCTGAAAAATTTGGATTAAGAAAACAAAAAACCTCAAATTACAATTAATAACCTGTCCAATTCTTAGAAAAACACATTTTGGGGATAAATCTAGTCCTTGGACCTTTACTATGCAAATTTTGGGTTTCATGAGATGTAAGGATTCTTTCAAATCTGTGATTAGTTAGAATTTAATTAGTTACTAAGTCCTAGTTAATTAGTTACTAAGCCCTAGTTACTAAGTCCTCAAGTCCTTGAGTTCTAACAGAAGGGTGGGTACATCAAACATATTTGTTATTGTTATCCAGCATCCATTCACTCTCGTTTCATGAAAATTTCAGATTTTATTTGAAGAGGATCATCTTTCCTCCAGTCTCAGTCTATATGGGGTATTGATGTTCAGTCCACCTGTAGCTCTAATGGTGGCCTAAGAAAATCAAATGCTATATTCATGTGACATGATTGTTAGAAGGTAAATGTGCTGACCAAATGAAGCCAATCAGAGTTGAAGAGACTGAGTTCTGGTACTGCTTTTTTAAGCTATCAGAAAACCAGACTCCTTTTCTTTGTTAGACAGGAACGAAGAAAGAGGTTACCCCAGAAGACACTGGAAGCAATACTGATAATATTGGTTAGCAAAACACTAATAGAATCAAAATAGAAGAAGCAGATACAAAAGTTTAGGAGAGAAATAACGGATCCTCATCACATATTGGTGCCCCCATATCCAGCATTGTCTGAAGCTAGTAACTCTGCACATTCTACCATGGGAGACATTAAAGTTTTCTAATCTAAGCTAATTTGCTTCTGGGTGTCTGTTAATGGCAACCAAAAGTCCAAGCTGCTACACAAAGGGAATTGGGGTGGAATAGGAGAAGCTCCTCAGTTCTGAATTTCCTCATTGCTTCCATCCAAAAAAACCCCAACCAAACAAAAGGCCATTAATAACAGCACTGTGTCAGCACCCTCTCCAACATGTCGTATGTCTTTACTGAAGCATGGCTAGGCATAGTGTCACCATGTCCCAGCACCATTTCCAGATGTTGCTCTTTTGGATAAACATCATCAGTACCTTCTCTTTTTACAGAGGAAAAAGGAATGTTATTTTTCTTACATCCCTGTTGCCATATTCCCCTGCGGAACCATTTCAATTTAGTGAAGTAGAGAGGGACCCAGCAGTTTGCGTGTACTGTTATGAATGTGGTGCTTGAAATGCCAGAGTCAATGACATGAGACGCAGGGCTTCATTACTTCTCAGCTCACCCAGACTCAAGCTTCCCAGGACCCAGAGATAGTTTGCTGCCAGAAAGATACATTTGAATTTCAATGTGTCAAGTCTCTCTTCCTGTACTTTCCATGTTGCAGGCTGCAAATAGCTTTTAAAAATCTTTTGAACATCCCAGTGACTCAGCTCTCTGCCTTTTACCACTGCCTAATACTAAATTGGATATATTTATTTCCAATTTGTTATAATAAATAAAGAAATATGCGGTCTAAGGAAGAGCATGAGTCTACAATCACAAAATATCGGATACATGAGAACCTTTCATCAAGACCGTTCACCCTTTAAATGAGTCAACACAGAGAAGCTGAGGAGCACAGCATCTGGACGGTCAAGGCCAGGTTTGGGGCTCTGTTTTATCCTTTACTACATAAGTGAATTTAGTGAAACTATTGAACCTTTTTCCAGCCTTAGTGTCCTCATAAAATAAGAGTGATGATGATGACTCCTTTCACAAAAGTGTGATCTATATATTTCATTAAGTTGTTAATCACAGTCATTTGCAATGAAGAATTAAGACTAAGAGAGAATTTACTCATTCATTCAACAAGTATTTAAGATGTGCTGTAACATCTTAAACAAAAAGAAAGACAAAAAAAGAATAAAAAACCAAGATACACCATCTGGAGTCAGAATGCCTGTATTCAAATTCTTGCCTTAATATTTAATAATTTTATGACCCAGAGCTCAATTTCTTGTGCCTCCCTTTTCTTATCTATAAAAGGATCTACCCCATCTTATTATAGAGAGGATTTTGTGAGATTGAATCCAGTAAGTCTTCTGGACAGTAGCAGTCACATTTTAAATACCTAACAAGTATTAGCTATTCTTGTTGTTATTAGTACTGTTGTTTTGTAGCTGCACACTGTGCAATATCTGTGGACATAGTGCTGCACAAAAGACTAATTAGAATGTAGCTGCTTTGAGTCTAGGTGAATTAAGAAGTAACAAGTTTAGGTTCTGAATTTGTTTTGGACAACCTGAGTTTTCCACTCTACCTCTTGGTTTCTGGGCATATCACTTAGACTCACTATGTCTTGTTTTTCTCGTGATTAAACTTGGAATATAGCATAACATTTATAGGGCAGATATGAAGATTATAAAAAGTTATTCCATGTAAAGTACCTACTCAATTATTCTTACTATTATTAATAGGAATTTTTTCAAGGTCATATAATAATCAGAGGCATAAATGAGGAGTTTGTTCATATCACTACATAAAATGCTGTTGACCGGGTAGGCTTCAAATTCATTTCTGACTCCAAAATTCATATTCTTGCCATTATACCTTCTTGTCTCCCTTTTTAAGAAGATGAACATCAGAGTAAAGCCAAAGGCAATTTTAGATTTATTTTACTGTCATTTCAAACATTTCATTGTAGGGTGCCATATCACTTTTGAAATGTATATACTTTTAAAAAGAAACAAGCAAAAAAAAAATAACCATGATAACCACCAACTGCTTGCAAAGTAAATTGTGCTAACCCCTCTGCTCCCCATTTGCAAACATATTTGGATTACATCTGGAACAAAATCATTAGTGGCAGGAAGACAGATGTTCTTCAAAGTTTGGGTGTGCATGTAGACATCGAATATTGATGTAGATGTTATTTACTCATTTGCTTCTTTACTCTTTTCCAAAAAGATGGATGTTGAGCTTTTTCAAGATTTATTTTTTCTTTCTTTGGTTCCCAAGGTGACAAATCAAAGTTCACCCCAGGAACTTGCAAAGTATATCATGGTGGGAGAAATCCATCAGACATGGAATAATATTAATAACTAGCATTGTGCAGTTGTCAATCAGCACAGAGTCTTTTCTCAGAAATAATTTAAGGATCTTCTTCAAACCAAAGCAGTATGTATATGGAAACAAAAGTATAATGTATACTGCTATTAATAGATAGGCTAATATAGCAAATTTCACTCTAAATTTTACTTTTAAATATAATCTATGAAAGTAAAATAAAAAGTATCCCAGATATATTTTGAAGGCATATATTTAATGGAGGGAATACATACATTAATAATATGATCACCTATGATCTAAAAGGCATGTAATGTGCTATGCATAATATAAATAGGAAATTTGGTGAGGGTAGGAGTAGAATAATATGAGGCAATGTCCTTGAGCTATACCTATTTAGATTGCTATAAAATCTCCACATTTATTCAACAGAATATATTGGGATTTGCTTCATCCTGAGATACTTAACTACAGAAAGTGAAAAAGATCAGCTTTTCAACAGGAACATAATATTGTAGTTATAATACTTGGTAAAGCCCATTTTCAGATTATCGTATGAATTTCTTTATAGTTACTAATCAATAAATGTGATCTCCATGTCTTCTCTGCCTTTATAGAGAGGAATTAAATTGAAACTTATATAATAAAATGCTTTGGAATCCAGAGAGGAAAGAAAATGTGTAATGATCAGTAGAATAGCTGTTATAGACTAAATGTGTCTCTCCAAAATGTACATATTGAAATCTGAACCCCCATGTGATACTATTAGAAGCCAGGGTCTCTGGGAGGTAATTAGCTTATAAGGGTGGAGACCTCATGAATATGCAGGGTTTGGCAGTCTGAAATGTCTTGTTGGTGCATTCAGGGCTGAAGAATGACCAGACACACCAAAGTAAGGCAAGCATGAAAATGAGGTTTATTGAGGAGAGAAAGATAGGATATAGAGCAACAAAAAGATATAGACTTATAGAGTGAGATCTACATATGCCACAGATGATGACCAGACCCATTGTCATAGCAAAAAGAGAGAAAGAGAAAAAGAGGACTTTGTTATGATCTGGGTCTTGTTTTATAGTGTCCGGATAGGAATCTCTCTTCCTGGCTCAGACATCACCGAGAAACCACTTTGATCGGACAGTTGGAAGTTATTAATATATGACCTGAGTCTTATTGTGCATGTGGATTTCTCATGAGCCTCTCTGGAAGCTCATTGGTGTGTGGGGGGGTGAACCATAATGGCACCCACTTTCATCTCTAGGAGACCTGAAATCGCTAGCTATCTACCTAACAAATGGAATTGGTTTTCTTATCAAGAGACCCCAGAGAACTCTCTTGCTCTTTTTCTGCTATGTGAGAATAAAGAGGGAAGATAATTGTCTGGACATGAGAAAAAGGACCTTCACAAGACATCAAATCTGCCAGTACCTTCATCTTGAAATTCGCAGTCTCCAGAACTGTGAAGAAAACAAAAAAATGTTTGTTGTTTAAGCTACCTAGTGTATGGTATTCTGTTATAGCAGCCAGAACTGACTAAGATAGAAGTATTTGCTTTTACTTCTTCCATTCTATATTATGTTTCCTTTGCACATATTTTTATGCTATCACTCAATGTGGAGTATACTTTCCACTCCTTTCTGCATACCTTTAATAATATATTAAAGTCTCAGTTTAAACTTTACTCCGTACACAAAGCATTCTCCAAATCTCCCATTGGCATTAGACATTCCTTCATTTTGCTCTCAAAGCACTTTGCTGTCAGAGCATTTTGTCTATTTCTATATTTTAAGATTTAGTAAATCTTATATGGATCCTTGTTCACATGTTTATCTTGCACAATCATTTGTAACATTCTCAAGAAAACAGACCATGAGTCATTCATCTTGCTCAACAAGGCATTGGTCACATAGCAAATATTCAACAAAACTCCATTGAGACAAAGAATACATGTTTTTCATTTTCTTTACATTAAGTTTCTAATATCATCTAGCCCAGTGCCTAACACATAATGGGAGCTAAGTGAATTTTGGGGTAAATATTGATATTTGATCAAAATCAATTTCCTTTGTTTCACAAACCTGATGGTTAGAATAAACCTGTTTGGTTGTTTTTTTTTTTTTTTTTCAGTTTATCATGATGCAATTGACAAAATTAGCCATTTTGGATTTTTTATCATTGACCTTCTTGCTACTTCCAAGACGTTTTTGTTCTATAGAAATATTTGTTATGGGGGAAAATAATGTCCCAGGGTGTCTAATTGTGTAATAAATGAGAACCCATCATGGTCTTTCTCACTACCTTTCTAGAGCCAAGTGTTTTCTCTTTGAACACAAAATATAAAATAATTGTATTAACTGGGGACTTTTTGGGGTAAGATTTTTTTATTTATTTAAAAGAAATGTTAATTTGCTATTAAATCTCTTGTTGAAAGACTAATAGCTTAATGAACGCATTAAACATGTGCAAATTAGTTTTTTTTTTAATGCATTACTTAGTTTCAGATTGGAAGGGGGTGATACATCATCGTCATCTCTGTGGGAATTAATGAAGCATTAGGCCATCTCCTGTCAGGGAGGACAGACTTATGAACGGATTCGCTGAATTGCACATGCGAACCTTGTCCTGTTCTCTCTTTCCACCCACCACATACATCTTTTCTGGGCTTCTTGCTTCTGCAGCCTGAGACTTGGTACTTGAAATATAAATGCGAGCTCACCATCAGTTTGGAAGTGAAAAGTAGTCTATTGCAAGTGACAAATGTTGTTTACCATTACTAGAAAAGAGGGTGGAACAATGAGTGCATATATTAACATCACAGGGGATGGGTTTGGTAGTCATTCAATTGCCATCTTGCCCAGTGAAGACACATAACCTCTCTCCATTTCCCTCAATCACCCACTCACTCTCAGACATCTGCATTAAAATAAAGAGCCCAAGGCAAGGCAAGCTATCTTAACTATAATAAGTGGCAAGGTGTTCTCAACTCAACAGCTTTTGTCACCAGCTTTCAATCTCTCCCCATCACAGTCACAGCTTTCTTTGCTAGCATCTTTTGATATATTTGCCTCATCCTGCAGTTCCCAAATCAGCAGTTCCGAACCGCCAGGAACAAGCAGCATTTAGAAGCCATCAGTTTAATTCAATGACATAAACTATCTCTTACCTGCATTTATTTTTATAATTAGCAGGTATGACATTTAATTCTGTTTCAAGAATCTTTGATAAATTTTCAGTGTATCTTGAGATAATTGAAGATGTCACGGCTTATTCAAAAATCAGGGATGAGGATCACTGGTATAGACATTAGATTAAGCATAGAAATAACATCTGTGCAGGACGTGGAAACATTATAACAATATTGGCTATTTTTTTTTTTTAACTAACAAAGCAAGCAGTGGTTCCCCCTGCATAGCTTCATTAAGAAGATTTGTTCTTCTATATATATTTACATATTGCCCACCCTACAGAAAATAATTTTTCCTTCCTGCTCAGCTAGAAACTCCAGGCAGTGATGTGTGTGGGGGGTCTCACTAGCTGCCAAATTTGCCCATTGTCTTCCATGCCATTTTCAACCCATGATTCACATTTAATGCAGGTTGTTTCCTCTTTTATGACATAGCCCTATTCGAAGCAATTCCTTCTCAGGCACCTTTGGGTAATTTGCCTTCAGATTTTGCTGTACTTGGTTCTTAAATGCAAATTGAGGATAAGTATGCCCATGACTATAGTCAATGACATAGTTTACATTTAAGCTGAGTAATCTCACTTTTCAGCCAACCAATGACTCCTTTTTTTTTTTTTTTAAAGACAACTACTTTTTTCTTTATTGGTTAACATTCTTTCTATTGTAATCAACAGAAACTGACCACCTCAGTTATTAGATTCAAAGGAGAATACCTTATCAGAAGGAAAAGGGGGTAGTTCAGAGAATGGAAAACAGGATGCAGCAATCTTAAAACTTAGGGCCGGGCGCGGTGGCTCACGCCTGTAATCCTAGCTCTCTGGGAGGCCGAGGCGGGCGGATTGCTCTAGGTCAGGAGTTCAAAACCAGCCTGAGCAAGAGTGAGACCCCATCTCTACTATAAATAGAAAGAAATTAATTGGCCAAGTAATATATATATACAAAAAATTAGCCGGGCATGGTGGCACATGCCTGTAGTCCCAGCTACTTGGGAGGCTGAGGCAGGAGGATTGCTTGAGCCAGGAGTTTGAGGTTGCTGTGAGCTAGGCTGATGCCACGGCACTCACTCTAGCCTGGGCAATAAAGTGAGACTCTGTCTCAAAAAAAAAAAATAAATAAATAAATAAATAAAATAAAAAAAACTCAGGAGTCAGGTCAGGGCAGATGCCAGGACCTCAGCAACTGGAGTGCTTGGAACGTCTTTTAGAGCACTGCCAATACTGTGAGTACGTTTCTGAGATGCATAGAAACTGTATCTTGAGAACCTGAAATGCCAATATCAGGACATGTATCTACACCTTGATCGCTATGCCATGGTTGGAGAGACAGGGTCACCCAGTAGAGACAAAGATTCTGAGACCTACTCATTTTGGAAAAAGGCAGTCTACTATATGCACCCTCATTTGAGAAGTATTTCTGGAATCCTTTCTTTCGGGACTCGTATAAATTTCACACTTCAACTAACACGCACATCCCTCTCTACCACCATGGACACATTGTCTTCACCACTGCATTTAATATATAAAAATGACATGCTTGAAACTCTGACTTGAGCTTCAAGAGGGGAGGGGGGTAAGGGCAATATATGTAACATTAACATTTGTACCCCCATAATATGCTGAAAAAAATAACAAAACAAAACAAAAACAAAACAAACAAAAAACAGCAGTGTCCAAAAGAATTTTTTTCCTGAAATTAGGAAGCAAGAATTAATTGGACTTAAAAAGTACAATTTCTTATTGCATTATCCCCACCCCCCATTAATATAAAAAGAAAGAGAAACACCTGTATCAGATAATTGTCCAGATGTTGGGAAAGGTCTTACATCTCTGAGACTCTGAAGATCAACTGATGATCATTTTAGAGTATCCTTTCAGAAAAACCAGCCGTTCTGGATATGATCAGAAAGGCATTCTCACCTGCATACCATTTGCCAATTGAATAATTGAATAATGATGCTAATACCTAAATGTTGGTCTTGTATTTTATTGATATATTTTGGTACTTCTCTCATAATTATAAAACTAATATATACTCAATGCAGAAATCTTACAAAATCAGGCCGGGTGTGGTCGCTCACGCCTGTAATCAGCACTTTGGGAGGCCAAGGCAGGCGGGCGGATTGCTCAAGGTCAGGAGTTCAAAACCAGCCTCAGCAAGAGCAAGACCCCATCTCTACTATAAAAATAGAAAGAAATTAATTGGCCAACTTATATATATATATATAAAAATTAGCGGGGCATGGTGGCGCATGCCTGTAGTCCCAGCTACTCGGGAGGCTGAGGCAGAAGGATTTCTTGAGCCCAGGAGATTGAGGTTGCTGTGAGCTAGGCTGACGCCAGGGTACTCACTCTTGCCTGGGCAACAAAGCGAGACTCTGTCTCAAAAAAAAAAAAAAAAGAAAGAAGAAAGAAACCTTACAAAATCAAAACGCACAAACTATGAAAACAATGACTTGAGACCCACTCTGTTACCTTACGGGCATTGCCACAAAATTCTTCATACTTTCTATGCTGTCTTGTAATATTTATTATTATTATTGTTGTGATTTTTTACTTAACAGTATGTTGTGGAACCCCCACAATGATAAATACTTTCTAAAACGTTTATTTTTATCATTATACAACAATAATATTACTGAATTATTGTGTATGTTAATAATAAAGAAATTGGAATATACAGAGAAGCGAAAAGTAAAAAAAAAAAAAAAAACCAAAAAACACCACAAATGCTACCACTACCCGGTGATAACTTCTTTTAACAATCTGGTGTATATTCTTTTAGTTTTATTATAAAATTACTTTAATGTCTGCAGACCATTGCACTATATGCAATGGTTTAAATCTACTTAATAATTTCCTCTCATTGGATATTTAGCTTGTTTTCATTTTTCTTATCAATAACACCACTGCAATTATCTGTTTTATGCATATTCTGCATGTATTCTTTTTCTAAGAAAAATTTTCCCATTAAAAAACGTGGAAATGTTTGTAAAACATACATTATATATATAAACATCTATATATATATATATTGATGTTTATTCTCCTATACTCTCCAATGGCAGAAGGATGCATGAATTTTTAAGCTACTTCTTATATAGTTTCCCCTATTAGTTTTCAAAGTTTTTCCACATTTATTATCTCATTTGATTCTCTCAATTGTACTGGGAGGGATGCGTGTAAGATATCATTATCCTCTTTCACAAGTGGGAAAAACTGAGATTCAAAAAGTTCTGCCCAGATCATGCAACCCTTAAGTACCAAAGCCTGGCAGCTGTTCCAGGTCCTTTCTCTCCAATTCCTGTTTAAACACAGATGTGCTACTGACAGAGTAAAGGCCTAGTTCTAATCCTAAAAGAGAAACATGGCATAACAAGATAGCTACCCTTACTGTCTACCTATTCTGAACCAGGCACTGCTTTAGCTATTTTAGATACATGATCTCATATAATCCTCACAGCAAACTTGTGTGATTGGTTTTATTGTCTCCTTTACAGACTACAGAACAGAAAATTAGTGAGGTTAAGTAACTCCTTCAAGGACAGAGCTAAGAGGTGGAGCAAGGATTCCAACTCCAATTCTGAAATCCCTGCTTTTTCTTATGCTTTGGTCCTGCTTTTTCTTATGCTTTTAAATTATAAGCTTTCTTATACTTATAATGTAAAGTCTTAAATTATAAGACTTTAACCAAAATTGATTTCCTTCCATTAAAACCAATGCCTGAATGAGTCTTGGTGTCATTAAGTTTGGGGGGGCCATGGAGAGAGAGAAAGGGAGAGAGAAAGAGAAGGAAAGAGAGAATGTTATAGAATAAGAGGAAAAACAGGAAGAATGTTTTTAAGATCAGGCACAGAATTAGCCAAGGTTCAAGAGGGAAGTTCTAAACCCAAACTCTCCTTGCACTGGAGACCAAGAAAAAAGGAAAGAAAGCTGGAGAGGAACTGTATGAGGCATAGGTCTTGTTATGCTATGAAATGTTTAACAACTTGAGTGGAGAGGGTGGTGTTTTGTAGTGCTTACCACTCTCCTTGGTGTAAATACTCCCACTGCGGCTGATTTCAATCTACCTTAGAGCTTGTAACACCATAAGAGGTGATTTTGTACAAACTTTCATGATTGAATTTTCATGGATGCAATTCTATTGGGTCTTAGAGGTGCAATTCTTGGAATATGATATTTGTTACAATGAAAACTTAATAAATCATTCTTGAACTTTTATATCACAATTTATATCAGGAGGTATACTGAGCACTAGGGAAAATAAGTTAAACCAGACATGCCTCTTACCTGAGAAAAACTTACAGGCTAGTAGTGAGAAAGACATGTAAACAATTTAATATGATATATGAGGAATAATAGAAGCATATCCTAGAAACAGTGATGATATATTAGCATATTAAAGTGATCAGTTTCACTCCAGAAGGCCATTTGATTCTTTTGCACTTTGGTCTATAAATTTTGCCCTATTTTGACATTACACAATCTACAGCAACCAAGTAAAATACTGTAAATAATCTGCATTGAGGAAATGATCTACACAAAGATGTTTTATGTCTCAAGTGATGGGGTACCCCTCTGTTTCCCCACTACTACTGACAAGTATGCAACATAAGGACGCTCTCAGTGGCACTTAAGACTGCATTAAGTTTGAATATAAAGATTGAAACTATTTTTAGAAACGTAAAAAAATTACCAAGGGAGGCACTTTCATCATTTATTCATATGCAGGCTCTTTATTTTTTATTTATTAATGAAGTTTAGAAAATGGTTCTCATAGAACATCAAGTGGCTTTCTTATAAAAATAAAATATGACTAATCCAGGCTCCAACAGTCTGTTCCAACCTAGGGTTCACCTTTGTAATATACAGCTCTTCTCTTGAGAATCACAAAATACAATTACCATTTTGATGGTTCTGAGTACTAATGGACTAGCAAAGTCAACTGAGATAAATTCACAAGACTAAAATAATTAGGCAGAGTCTTAAGTATTTCATCTATTTGAAAACAAGATTGGATATATTTCTCATTTATTGAGGCTATTCAAGAAATGACTCAATAATGATTTGATAGAAATGTTTTACAGAGATTTCAAGAACTGGGGCTTAAGGGGTTTGGTAAAGTAAATCGGTGTTTGCCTAACTATATTCTGGAAATCCGAAAAAAAATTAAGAGATGTACCACAGAGAAAAAGAATACTATTCAAATTAGTTTTAAGAAACACTATCTTCTAGAACTCCTTCTTAGAGTTTCACAATATGTTTAAATATAATAGATCATCTGGAAAGTTCTGCAGTTAAGAAACTAGTTTAAATTTCATTAGCTTGGGTTTTACTAATTGTTTAGTTTCAGGGAAATCTTTAAAACCAGTGCAGCATCAATTTATGACATATCCCTTCATCCCACAACTTGCCAAGTTTAGATAACTATATACCAGAATATTGCTAAGGTTTATTCTAATACTATTGCTTTGTTTTCATAAGTTTCACATTATGTTAAGATAATGGCTCAACCAATCTATCTACCTATATCTATCTATCTATATCTATCTATCTATCTATCTATCTATCTATCTATCTATCTATCTCTATCTATCTATCTATCTATCTAGATAGATAGATAGATAGATAGATAGATAGATATAAAGTCAGCTATAGCCAAAGTGAATTTATTTAAGAGGTTTATTAGCCTTTCTTATCTCTTTTTTCCTAGTTAGTTGAACTAAGTGCAATAAATACTTCTTCAGAGGAATATTTTTACCCTGTATAGCTCTTTCAGTATATTTGTCATCAATGTGTATTTTTGTATGATTAATATATTTCTCCTACTTGTGAGCTCAAAATGCCATGACGAAATAGTTTAATTTTGCTAACAGTTGAACTTACCATGGCTATTATGATGGCTGTTGCATGGAATTTGCTTAATAGATGTTTGTCAAGTGCTTAAAGAATAAAAGACCTCTTAGAAATGTAAGGATTCCTCCCCACTCAATGCCTAAGCTATATTTCATGCAAAATATGTCAATGACTTAAATTAAGGCTAGAGGATTTTTTTTCCGGGGGGAGGTAATTAACACCAAGTTTGTAAAGTGGGTAGGGAATGATCAATGAGGGAGCAAAACAAGTCTCATGTGTTTGAGTCAATGGACTGAATCCCTTAATTTGGCTTTTAATAAGGATAAATGGTTGGCCTGCAAAAAATCCCACTGAATTATTATAGTATGGGGAAGTCCAGAGTTAAAAGTATAAGACATTTTCTTATAAAACAAAACACACACACACACACACAGACACTCAAACTTTCATTGATAGTTCAATAGGCACCAAGAGTGAGATATTGCTGACACAAATGTATGTTAACTTAGACTGCATTTAAGAGGCATAACATCAAGATTTGGGAGGATGGGGTTAGAGAATAATGCTTCAGAGTGTCACATCTTGAGGAAGGCTTTCAACCTTTAAATTTTATCTCTGCCACTTCGGAGCTGAATAACTTTGCAGTAGTTACTCAATCTTTCTGTGCCTGGGTTTTCTCACCTGTGAAATGAGAACATACCTCACAGTTGTTATAAAGATTAAAATAGTTAATTGAGTCAAGAAGCTAGATCAGTTAGTTCTCAAAGTATCTTAGCTATTCTTATTAGTCATAATAGTAAGATTAATATTATTACTGTGACAGTAATTCTGTTTTGAGTATGCATAGAAAAATTCAACAAAAGGAGGCGTCGGAAGGCAGTACAGCACACCTGTTAGCAATGCACACTCTGGAGTCAGGTAGACTGAGTTGCAATCCAGTATACACTGCTTACTGGTATATGAGCTTAGACAGGTCACATAACCTGTCTCTATGTTTACTTGTTTATTTACTCAGAGTAACTGCAAGAAGTAAATGGGTGGCACCTGAGAACCACTCAGTTCTGTGCTCATAGTAAGTGCCTAAACACAGCAGCAAGTGAAAATTTCAAAGGAGAATGACAAGATGATTGAATAAGAGAAGGCAAGCAAGAAACCTAAGACAAGACAGATTCAGAACATGTGCTAAGTATTTTAAAATGCTTGAGGGGCTACAATAAAAGAGGGCTAGAACTCTGGGTCTCACCAAATAGAAGCTACAGAAGGACACATTTTAAGGTCAGTATATATTTAAAAAATAAAAATTAAAAAAACATAATTTTAAGAAGTCTTAGCTTCCCCCACATGCAACAAGAGACCTCAGAAGTTAATAAAAGATTTTGACTCCAGAAGTTGTTTCAGATTACACTGCACAATACTGTGTAGGAGTTGAACCAAATATTTTAAAGCTCCCTTCAACTGTCTGTATCTATAGTTCCTAACATCCCATTCATAGTCAAATGTTATTGTCCCTTTGTTCCTAAGTGCTCTGACTCAGTGCTCTTAAAGTGAGAAGACAGAGGGATGGGGTAGAGAGACCAAGGAAACCTATTTTGTTACCTTAAAGCAAATTTCCCTTTTACCCTATGTTGCTCATAAACACATCCACAAATTTCTGAACATCCCAACACTACAGTGGGTGCTCTAACTCATGAGTCGGTTGATATTGATGTTGATTCATGGCCACATTACCATTGTATATTGTGCTAACTCTATAGAACATCTTCCATTCTAAAAGTCTGTGCAAACCACATCAAAATACCACACTTTTAAAGCAAGAGAGGGCAGCTATGCTTAACAACATTAAATCTCCCTTTAATTTGAAAGGGGGAATTTCCTTGATCTTGAGGCAAAAGCAGGGAAAACCGAGGAAACACAATGCAAATATCAGGGCAGGATTTGCTCTTCCGCACAGTGAAATACAGAATTTACAGGAAGACAGATATCAAGGGAAGGAACCTGGTAATGTTGTGCATATGAGTTGGCTTAATCATAGTAAGCCAAATAAAACAGCAATATCGGTTGCTCTCTTAAAGTGTCCTAGGCACCATGCTTTGCTCTCTACCTGCAATATCTTCAGTTTTCATCATGGAAATGCCAAGATTTTCAATATCATTTTCAAGATAAGGAAACAGGTTCAGAGGGGGAACTTGCCAAAAATCACAAAGGTCAGACATGATGCAGCCAGGATTCAATATCAGCTATACAATGTAACCAAAATGTCAAAAAAACAAACAAACAAACAAACAAACAAACCCAAAAAAACAAAAACAAAAACAACAAAAACAAGCAAACAGAAAAGGAAAAAAAAAAAACTTTTTATCAGGTGGTGGGCAGGCAGGAGGGGTAAGGAGGAAAGGGGTGTATGCATACATGGCGTGTGTGGTGCATACCATCCGGGGATTGGACACATGAGGGGAGGGGGGCAGGGGCAATGTTTATAACCCTAGCAATATTTGTACCTCCATAATATGATGAAATAAAGGGAAAAAAAATATCAGCTAAATTACAAACTCTATGTGTTTCATTTTATGCCATAACACACCTTGCTCTGTCAAAGTTTCTGCCTGTTCACCCAGATCCTTCTCCTCCCCCAGCAAACAAATCTACAACATTCTTATTTTAAATTATTATCGCTTCTCTAGATCACCTTCCAAAGGACTGTACACAGATATGTATCATCACATAGCATTTAGGTATGCTGTAAATTACAGTTAGTTGGAACACTAGTTTCTTTAATAACCTCTGCCCCAACCAAACAATGGTCATTTATTTATTTCTCAGCATAGCTCCTGCAGGTCTAGTGCATAGAAATAATACCAGTACATACATTAGTATATAGAAAATAATATCATTACTATTTATAATATATAAATAGTGGCTAATATTTATTGAAGGATTAATGTGTCAGATTCTATTCTAAGAAACTTTCATACACTAATTCATTTAACATTACCAGAAACCAATGCAGTAGGTATAATTATATCCGTTATGCAGAACATTTCAGTAACTTATATTTTCAATTATGTGAACATGTCCTTTTCTTATTCTTGCAAACTGCTATGATTTTAGTCTAAGTTTTGCTCATCTCTTGCCTTCTGCCTCTCCAAAATCATCATTTACAAAGATCCAGGAATTATTAATATCTTACAAAACCAAGGTTACATCAGACCACTCTCCTGATAATCCCATTTTCTGCAGAAATAAGCCCAAGCCTACTGCTCTGTCAGTGCAGCCCTTTCTAATCTGGCCTTGGTCTTTCTTCCATCCATATTTTTCTTCCTTCCGCATTTACCCCACGTCCTAGATCACCTAGAAAGTCCACATCTCTGAGCTTGATCTAACGATGCTTTTTATCCTAAAATGTCCTTTCCTGAGCTCATTTGCTGAAACACAGTGACTATTCCACTGAAGCCTTGATCACATGCAGGCCAAGCGAATATCATCTTCTGCCTGGATGACTGAAATAGTCTTCTGCTTGATTTTTCTACTTCAACCCTTGATCCTGACCCCTGAGAAGGGTCCCCAGCTGTAGCCTAAGAGAACATTTTTTTAAAAAAAAGTCAATTCCTGTCACTGCTCATCTCAAATCTATGCCTGCCTTCTGATCAAACTGAGAGTAATACTGTAACCCTTTACTTTGCCCTCAGAGACCCTATGTGGTTTGTCTCATGTCTTCCAACTGACCTTCGTTTTCATACTCACTTTCTTGCTTCTTGATGTTAGCCACGCTGTTATTCTTGCTATTTGGAGATCATGGGCTTGCTCCTTGTTCTCTTGTCATTGCCTCAACTATGTATGCTCCAACCTGAACTTTGGGATACGTCTCTCCCTGACTTTATTTACATCTCTGCTAAAATGTCACCTTCTCAGACAGGACTTCTCTGGTCTCTTTATCTTGAGTGCCCCCATTTCCCCACACATCCGCTTTTCTTTGTACTGGTTTCTCTTTCTTCATAGCATGTCTGACACATGAAACCATTATGTGTATGAGTTTGTGTACTACTTTGTAGGCTCCTCACCAACAAAATATCAGCTTCATTAGATTTTGGAATTTGGACTATTCTGGATTTTTTGTTTGTTTGTTTTTTCTTAGCAAATAGTGCTGGGCACATTGTAAGGACAAGACAAATATTCATTAAATGAATTAATGCTGTTCTATGGAAGTTTTTTTTCCTTTCACCCTAAGAAAAATTGTGCATTTTTATCATTTTTTTCCCCTTTTCAGTGGATAGAGCTCTCTAACTCATACCCTTGGGTTCAGGACAAATTTTTATGACTTGTCCTTACAAAGATCTGATCATGTTTTATTTATTTTATTTATTTTATTTCTATGTACCCCCATTTCCTTCCCTACATCACAATTAGTCTAATGTGTTTAATGAGTATCCTTTTGCTTATATGAGTTTTATATGCACATTGTTATTTTGTGGTTAGTATATTTTTAGTTTGTATCTATGAAAACTTGTGATTCTCATCCTGTTGCTTCTGTTTTCCAGACCTATCCGGTTGGCTATGTGCACATCTAGAATATAGGTGTCTTGTGACTTCTGGCCCCTGTGACTTGCAGCTGCCACATTTTACCTTCCTAGCGCTCCAGGGGAGGGCTCCTACCCTGCCTCCTACTACCATAAACACCTTCTACTCATCCTTTTATGTGTATACATGAAAATTGTTTTTGAGCATATACCCAGAGAAGACTTGTGGAATGAGACTATTTCCATACTTAATTTGATGAGGTGTAGCTGCAACATTCCCCAGAACACCTATATCCATCTATCCTACAACCAGTGGTACACGGTGGCTTCATATCCCAACATCCCTAACAACATTTGCCATTCTAGAGCTTTCTTATTATTTTTTGCCATGCACTTTCCACATTATGACACATATGGCACATGGCACTTCATGTTATCAGGTCACCATCTCTGTCATTGCTTCTACTCTGTGCCTGCTAAGTGTGGAATTACACAGTTATTTCTGTATTCCAGTCTAGTCAAGTGCCTATCACAAAATACGAACTTGATTGAAACATGGCACATGAAAAGTAAGCTGTATTTCATCACTTTATTGAAGTCCCATTTAGAGCACGTATTTACATTAAAACGTCTGTGTGTCAAGGGCTGTTTTAGGGGATACAGATGTATCTTCTCTAATTCTTTGAGTAAATGTTTTCGTTCCCATTTATATATGATGAAACTGAGGCTGAGATTATGAACAACACAGGCAAGTTTTGCCAAGGGATTTTTATCAACATAGGGTTTAAACCTGGGTCTGAGTGACTCCAAAGTCAAAGCACAAAGTGCCCCCCACCCCTGAGATTTTATTTATTCTGGTTGTTTCTCAGGGTAAATGAATCAAGTAAAACTTGCTTCTGTATTGTTATATGAGTAACCACTCCCTCTGTCACAAGTTACATGGTATTTTCATTGTGCCATAAGCCACAACTCATTAACTCTATGAGATAATGATATTCCACATTCAGGGCATGTTTAAAGTCACCACCACTTGCAATAGTCTTTGGTATTGGGGAATTCTTTTTTTTTTTTTTTTTTTCTTTCTGTAGAGATTTTCTCTTAGGAGATATCAATTCAACTAGCTGTTAATCTAAACACAAAATCCTTGCTTATCTACAGAATACTAAATCAGAGGATTTTTTAAATGCCTGGTTGAAGTGTATCAAATCCATGTTTATGTGTTAATTTGCTAGTTTGTGCTGGACACCATGCTAAATTCTGACAAATGATGATGAATAGGGAAAACATAGTCTGTTGCTTTGGAACTCACTGAAGGATATGAGCATGTACAAGATACAGAAACAAAACTAATAGAGAAGAAGTGACAGGGCAAAATGTGAAAACCTTACAGGGACATTTAACCCATCCCTGGGGAAAGGGAGACTTTTGGAAGGAAATGATGGAGATTAATAGAAGTGGGACTAGGGTGAAGGGACAAAAAAGAGTGTCTTCAAAGAGAAGGGAATGGAATATGCAAAAGCCTTGAGGGGAAACAAAGGCTTGCATATTTAAGGAAGTGAGACGAGCTGGACAAGGCTGGAAAAAGATTGTAAGGGTTAAGGCAAACTGTTAGAGTTAAGCTTGGACAACTGAACAAGGGCCAGGTTAGGCAAGATCATTATAAAGTGCTTGAAGTTTATATATGAAGAAAACGAAGTGCTATTGGAGGTTAGCAAAGCAAGAAGATGACATGGTCAGATTTGTGCTTTAGAAAATTTTCTTGGCTGCAGAATGAATCAGAGATTTAGAAGTGGAATTGAGGATGGCAGTTGATACTAGAGGTAAGAAGACCACTTAGGAGGCAAGTGTAGTGATACGGGTGAGTGATGATGACGGTGTGGACAAGAATACATGGCATAGAGTTAGCAGAACAGATTCAAATATTTTGAAAGTAAGATAAACGTAGGAATGATTGGATGAGGGAGGACAGAATCAAAGACCAGGTTCAACCTGGGACAAGAAATAACCACACTAAATTTTCTTTTGTCTCAGCTTTCATTTTAACTCTTCATTGAATCTGTGTCTATGATATCTGTACTTCTAGGAGTTTGGTTCTGGGCCCCTATTCCTTTTCAAATCAGATCAATAGAGCAAATGGTGAGTAAAGGTAATCAATCCTCAGTCGGGATTTTCAGCAACACAGTTGTTGCAGAAAGTCTTCATTTCCCAGGTCTTGGATCTCTTCATTTATGGTCTTCCAGTAGTACCATTTCATGCCCTCTCCCTCTGATTCATTCTCCTAATAAAAGGAGGAATGGATTATTTGATTGATGAGTTTCAAAAGAGAAATAGGATATCTATGGCCCAGCCATACCTCTCAATATTAGAGCTTCTGTGTTACTTTCCAATATCTACAACATCTTCAAAATTGCATGTATGTATTGATAGGCACTTGGGTTGTTTCCATATCTTTGCAATTGTGCATCGTGCTGCATAAACATTCCGGTGCAGTTGCTGAATCAAATGGGAGGCCTACTTTTAGTTCTTTGAGGTATCTCCATACCACTTGTATTAACCTGGATGGAACTGGAGAACATTCTTCAAAGTGAAGTGTCACAAGAATGGAAAAAAAAAACAAACACTGCATGTACTCACCATTAAATTGGAACTAATCAAACAATATTTTTGTGCATATATGGAAATAAAACTCATCAGAAATCAAGCGGGTGGGGGAGAGGGGATGAGTAAATTCACACCAAATGGGTACAATGCACACTATCTGGGTGATGGACATGCTTATAACTTTGACTCAGACTGCATAAAAGCAATTCATGTTATTAAAACATTTATACCCCTGGAATACTCTGAAATACAAATTTTAAAAATGCCATGTATGACTCCTCTAGATGAGATAGCTCAGATTAGCTCACAACTCCATGGAACAAGTGTTTATCTTAGAGCTTATGTCTATACATGTCCGTTTCCCCCCTTTTGATTTTTCCCCCTATCTTCTCTTTATATCTTCTTTAAACATTTCCTCTTTTTTCCTCTCCATTTTTCATTATTCTCTCTCATCTTTTTGTCTAATTTATGCTTCCTTCTTTAACTGGATTCGTAATCCTCTCTTTTGACATATAAACATGAATCATTTGTGATTACTTAAAAACAACTTTGTTCTTTAACATTCTTTCTCTCTCCTTCTCTCTCCCTCTCCCCATAGTCTCCCATTCTCTCAGAAAAGATCAGAAAAAATTCACAACTATTAATTAAACAAGTCTCGCAATGTCATTCTAAATTACTTTGGAATCGGCATTAATTCCAGAATAACTATCTAGTTTTGTAAATATGGCTAGTTGAAAAATAGCCAAACTTTCAAGGTCTTCCTTCCCAAACCAATTACACATCTTTTTATACATGATTTTTATTGCCTCCATATTTAAACCTGCTAACCCTGCCCTGAAGCCAAATCAGCCTGTAGGGAATCCAAGATTTTCTGGAATGCTTCCTGGAATGTCTTCCCATCTCTGGGTTATTGTGCATCCTTTACTACTTTCAAGAAAGAGCTCCAAACACACTTTTTTTCCCCAAGAAGCTGACCTTGATATACTTACGTACTGTGTCACACATGTGCATTCTACACAAACACTTCACTAAACATTTTATATTTCTTTTAAAAATCTCCCCATACACAATTTATGAAAACAAAAAATATATAGTTTTTCTTCCTAGAAGACTTGCCATCAGGAATCATTTAGCTTAAGGGCTGAGTCATGGATAATTTAGGAATGATTATCTTTCCCCATAGCTCAGGGAAGTGTACCTGTACTTGCTCTGATCAAGCCTACATTGGTTTTACAACAGGTCATGTTATGTTCTGGGCTTTGATTGTTCTGTGTTGTGTTTGCTATCTCAAGAGCAGAACTCAGAAAATATTTGTTGTCACAGTTCCCTTTGGTCTTATTGCTAGAAATGATGCAGAAATATAATTGGATATAATAAATGATTTTACATTTGCATCTTGTTAAATTATATCTCTCCTACTTTTGTTCAGTGAGTTATTTCCACTCCCATTAGTGTACATACTTCCACAGGTATCATTTTTTTAAAACTTTCTTTTACATCTTTTGATACAATTCATTTGGCATTCTGTACTCAGTAAGTGATTAAAAAGTACTTGTTAAGTGAGTTGGCAGTATATTGAGTCCTTGGCATCTGCCCTTGCAAAGGAGAGATATATTTCCTGCCCAGAAAGTGTGAGAACAAGAAGTCCACAGAGAAGAACTATTTGGAACCCTGGAGACTCACATGTTGTCACATTGCCTTAGAGTCCTGGCCCTGTGCATTGGGAATGAGGGAGAAAGATGATCCAACCTCTGATCAAGGACAAATGATTGCAGGAAATCCTCAGAGCAGCAAACAGAGGAAAGTTGATGCCAGACAAGACTATGATCCCCAAGGAAATCACAGGCATTAGAAGGTACCCTCACTGACTGAGCACCGCAGAACCACTGCCATGGAGAATTCAGATGAGAAAAGATATAACCTCGGAGCAACATCTGTCATAAATGACTATTTCTGCTGTAAGTTCCATAGCGTCCAAACTTTTTATTTATAATTAAAGTAGGGGCTGATGACATTTTCCATTATTGCGATTTTTGCTACTCTATGACCAAGTGGCATTTTACCCCTTGAGCCTTGGGTAACAGGCTGAGAAAAAAAAAATCCCATATTTTCAGACCATTCATCCTGTATGGCCTATAAGTAACCACTCATAATTATCTTCCGCAATTCCCTTATCTATACTAAGCTGCCACCTCCAAACTTCTCTTGGTATTTCTTCAGCTTGAGAAACCCTTCATCACTGCCTTTCTCATCTTTTAAGGTCCACTTTTTAAAATCATAATCTCTCTTATTTGAATCTCAGTAGCAAAATATAATGATTGCCAGTATGAACCTAAGAGACAGATTTCTAGGATGTAAGCCCCAGATTCTAGACTCATTAGCAATATGACTTTAGACAAGTTAACCTCTCTTTGCCTCAGTTCTCTGAAAGCAGGATAACATGTGGATACTAATTTTCTTACCTCAGGTGTGTTGTGAGAAATAAATGATTATGTCTGTGTATCTATATTTTTATTTAACTATGTCCATTTATGCATATGCACACACTTGTATGCATATATAAATGTAAAATTGTGCCTGATACTTATTAAATTGTTCTAAAAGCTGAGTGTTTGCTATTGTTATCTCCCTTCCATTTCTTACTCCTTTGAACCTCCATAGTTCTCTTTCTCTCTCTCTCTCGCCCTTCTATCTCTTGTTCTCTCTCTCGTGTCACTACTTTTCACACACTATATGTAGCTTTGAAGTCTATAGAACTGATAAATATCACCACCCAAGTGGCATCAGTAATAAAATTCCATTCTTAAAATGAGTCCTCAAAGAGGTGACTCATGTGTGCATGCAGAGAAGTTGAGGAGATACACTCACCCCACTTGTTGCTCTCCATGTTCTTTCATTCCTGCTCCGTATTCTGAGTTGTTCCTATTCCTAACTGCATGAGGAGAAGTCTTGCTTTCTGCTGACATTTTTCACCACAGAAGAGCCAATGTCGTGTCAAGGGTGACATCTCTGCATTCTCCCAAGGGTAAGGATCCTTGTGGTACTGACAGAATGGTGGTCCTTTATAGAAATGAGCAGAAACAGATGGTGAAAGACAGGAAATGGTAGGAAGAGCCTTTCTTCCCAAATTCTGCCTTAAATGTTAAATCCTGATATCCAAAGAATTAATGCTTGTGCTCAGGCTAAACGCAAATCCTGGGAACACCCATCTATCCATCATTTTCTGTGCTTTTAATGGATCTTTTCATCCTCTTTCTTCATAGAATTGCTTTTCCTGCTCTCCCACCCACAATATAAAAGACATTTCCTACCTACAAAATAAAATACATGTGACTAGTAGCTATAGATTGATGTATGCATGGGTGTGTATAAATGCTGACCACTTTTATCAACCTTGTATGTTTTGAGAATATAACAAATAGAAAGAACCAAAAATTAATAAAACTATCACAGAAAACATCAACCATTCTTTAACTCTTTAAGAAAAGTGCCAACAATGAGGATATTTCAAATGTTTTGATGTCAGTGTCTGGATGTACAGCTCATATCAATGCCAGTTATATAATAAATGTTGTTTGATACTTAGAACGCACTTGGGATGCAGGCAAATTTTACATTGTTTGTTCTTCCATGAGGAAACTGGTGATTAGTTGACCACCAAGTCCTCAAAATGATTAATTGGCAGGGCTTGAATTTGAAGATAAGTTATCTGAGCCAGAGATGAAAATTTACCATCAAACATACCATTGATATCTCCCCAACACAGCAATGGCTGTCATTCCTATAATTCCAAAATAATTTCCTATCTGCTTTATAATTTGATTTGTGACTCATAAAACTGGAATTTACATGATACAATTTTAAGATAGCATTCCATTCAAAGAAATGTAATGCAACAATAATAGATAATTATGCAACTTATAACATTTCCTAGAGGACCTCAAAGAAGATCAAAGGGAATTTTCCTTCTAGACTGCATAGACTTTCATACTCTTTTCCTTCTACTATTTTACCCCTGTCTTGGGTAAATTTTAGCACACTACAATCTAAATTCATCATAATACCAGGTTGAATACCAGGAAACTGGCAAAGACAAACTTCACCTTATGGGATGGAAGTATGTAAGAAAACGAATGGGGAAAGACAGATTTTTCCTTTGGAGTTGGGGAAATGGAGATGGTCAATATTTGCAACTTAGTCTCTTATTTAAGCTCCATCAGATATTCCAACAAATTTGCCGTGAGACTAGTGCGTCTGGCATGACGACTGTTTCATTTTACGAAAAAGGAAACCAAGTCTTGAATGTAATAAGTGGAGGATGTCTTCCTACTGCGAAAAATAAAGACCTAAGTATATGCAAATATAGATTTGTAGATGCATAATCCATTACACTTCATTTCCCTGAATGATGCTCCAGCACATGCGTTTGATGCTCAATCAATTAAGCCCCAAAACATGTAGTGGAAGAAACAGATTCTCTGCTTATTTATCTACCTTGTGATATACACAGAGCTCTAAAATTACAGCTTCATCTTATGATTGCGCCAGCCTCTAATTCCTAGTATTAATCAAAGGCTGGATAAATGACAGACTGCGGTGGGTGGAGAGGGACAGCTGCACTCAGGTCTTGAATGTCTTGAATGAGCTACCCTCAGGATTAATGTGAAGCACTGTTTGAGTCGCTCTAGCTGCAGTCAGGAGCTCCAATCTCCAGCTCTACCACAGCCCCTTTAATGCAGTCATCCTCACCGTTTGTCAGCCATGGCTCTTTCCTCTCGTTCAGCTTTGCCATTCCTCACATTCTAGGATTCTAAAGCTAAAAATAAATAAGAACAAGCATGTGGCTTCAGGAAGGAGTTTTGTTTGTAGACGGATTTTGTCTTTTGTCTCACCAGGAGTGAAGATGCTTCAGCCTTCTGTTCACATACACTTCTTAGAACTACCTTCCTCTGATATCGTCTTTCCCTTCTCCCACCACACTCCAGCCACACAGGTCTCCTCTAGTCACTTGAGATGTTTACTCAGAGCTTTTGTACTAACTCTTCCCTCTGCTCGGAAGATTGTTCCTGTAAACCCGTACACACCTTCCTTATCATCATTTAGGTTTTTGTTTAAATATCACCTCTTCAGAGAGATCTTGCTGTCCACCTTAGCTGGAGAAGGCTGTGTCAGACTGGGGCCTCTAAGAAGCAGATGCCAAGACAGAATTAAATCACGAAAGGAATTTGTAAGGGGAAATGCACGTGAGAGAAAATGGGGAAGGATCCCAGAGAGGCTGGCAAGCTATCAGAAAACAAAGCAATTCTGAGTCTGAATGGAAGAGAGAAGGAAGGAACAAAAAGTTAGGTAAAAGTATCTTAAGCTGCGTTGCAGTGCTAAGTAAAGTTGGGCTTAGCCATAGGTGAGTCCTTGCACCAAATTAGTACCTCAGAGCATTCAAAGATCTCCTAAGAATGAGACTGTCTTGTAACCCTTCTCAAGTTCAGTCAATGGCTAAAAATAGCCCCTGGGAAGTGTGGCATCGGTGCAAATGGAGTGATAGTGGCGGAAGGTTCTACTTCACACACTTGGAAATCTGAGTGATGCCTTCTCATGGCCAACACCTACCCCCTTCCTCCACTTACCATTTCCATCCTACTCTTCTGTTTTATTTTTTTCCTAGCACTGCCTGCAATTATATCATTTATTAGTTATGCATTTATAAGTTGGGTCCTTTTCCAGGTGGAAAATTCCACGAAAATGGGAACATTATTTATCTCCATACCTAAAATCGTGTATAAGGCACAAAGAACGTGGTCAGTAAATATACTTGAATTGTTAAATGACTGAGTTAATAATTGATAATCAGATCATCACTGAACCCATTTACTTTTTATAAAGTAAACAAAAAATGCTCTCCTAACTGACTTTCTGTGAGTTACTTCTAGAAGTCCTCTTGTGTGTACTATGTATGACATTGTAGTTTCATCTCTTAAGAGCAGTGTTTGCTCCTTTTTACCCACCTGCCAATCCACCATGAACTCAGTAACTCTTTAATTAGCCCTATTCACATATTACAGCAAAGCTCAGATCTCAACTAATACCAACCAATGGGGCCAGCTTAATGATAAACTTTGGCAGAATTGTAACATTTATGAAATGCTTACTTCTAAATGAATGGCATTATAGATCACTCAATTTCAGTACTTAAGTGTGCAGTGGATACTTTCTAGCTTGGTTAATGATCCAGTTCTTTCATTTTTGTCCTGAGATTTCACATTCATCCAAACATTTCTAGCTATTTTGAAGATTTACATTACTCACAGTTTAGACATTAATCGGGTACTTTTTGTCTCTGTAGGTTTCTAAGCCATTTTGGCTGTACAGAAAGTGTATATCACTTACACTTTCTTCTCTGCAGTTCTTATTAATTATTTCTTTCCCACAAGATAAAAACTTTATGAAGTAAGAGACTAGGGCTAGCATTAAGTTCTACATTTACAGGATGCTTAATTGATGTAAAGTGAATGTCAGTGATCCCAAATACACATTATACAACCACTGTGTGCTAAGCTTTGGATTCCCATCAAAATCTACTTTCTTCTGTTACACTGAATATGTACAACTCTCCTTATGTTGTCACTGAAATGATTCATTTTGGTTTATAGATATTTACTCTTAAAAATATCTTCAGAGCTATTTAGTATTTTTTTCTGTTTTATTTATGCATTTATTTATTGAAAATATAATGAGCCAAATAAAACACTGTGATTACCAGTATCCCTTTTATTTTCAGCAAGATCATTTTCCCCCAAATTCATGTCCTTCTCACATGAAAATTACATTCATTTTATCCTAATAGGTCCAAAGTCAAGTCATTTTAGCACCAGCTCAAAGTCTAAAGTCCAGAGTCTTGTCTAGATCAGATAGAACTGAAACTCAAAGCATGATTCATCTTGAGGGATATTCCTTCCAGCTGTGAGCCTGTGACATTAAACAAGTTATCTATTTCCAAAACATAATGGTGGGACAGGCATAAGACAGACATCCCCATTCTAAAGAAAAAGAGAAATAGGCAAGAAGAAAGAAATAATAGGCCCCAGATAAGTCTGAAACCCAACAGGGAAAACCACATTTAGTCTTAAAGCTGGAGAATAATCTCCTTTGACTTCATATCCTGCATTCTTGGCATGCTGGTGTGGGGGTGAGGCCTTCAAAGCCTCAAACAGTCCCACCTCCATGGCTTTCCTGGGCTCAGCCCACATATCAGTTATTGCAGCTGTCCCAGGAAGGAGCTACGTGCTAGTGGTTCTACAGTTCTGATGTCTGGATAGCAGTCCTGCCCCCATGGTTCCACCAGGCATCATGCTAGTGGGGACTGTCTGTGGTAGCCACACTTCCATGACCCCCACTACTCATTGCATCAGTGGGTGCTCTCTGTGGAGACTCTGGCTCTGACTCCACATCTCCACTTGTATTGCTCTTGTGGGGGTTCTCTACAATTGCTCTACCTATGTGACAAGTATTGGCCTGGGCCTCAGGATGTTCATAATATCTTTTGAAATCTATATAGAAAACACCATCCTCCCATAGTTCTTGCATTTTGTGTCCTGCAGATTTAACATCACATGAATGCTGCCAGGATTTGCTGCTTGCACCTACCAACACAACTGGTTAAGCCACATCTAGAGTTGCTTGAGTCACTGGTGTAGGGGCTGGGCACAAGGAGCACAGGGAACAAAAAGCCAAGGTGTCCCTGGGCAGCAAGTCCATGGAGGGTGCCCTGTGCCCAGCCCTCAAAACCATTCTGCCCTTCTAGAATTCTGCCATGGGAGGGGCATGCTCTGAAAGGAAATACAATCTCTAAAATGTCTTCAGAGGTTTTTACCCATTGTCTTGATGGTTAACTTCTATTAGTACTAATTTCCTGAGAACCAGTTACTGGGCCACACCCTTGGTTTCCTCTCCCAAACATGCTTTTTCACCCTTTATGTGACCAGGCCAAGAGTTTTACAAATCTCTCTGTGCTTCCCTTTTATTTGTAAATTCTATCTTTAAATCATCTCTTTACTTTCTTGTTTAACTGTATGCAGCTAAAAGTAGCCATGAAGCAGCCTGAATGCTTTGGTTCCTACATGTTTTTTTTTTTTTTTTTTTTTTTTCTGCCAGATATCCTAGTTTGCCACTCTTAAATTCCACCTTCCATAAACCCCATAAATTCCACCTTCCATAAAGCCCTATGGACACAGTTCAGCCAAGTTCTTTGCCAGTTTATAACAGAGATGGATTTACTCCAGCTTCCAATACCTTGTTGCTCAGTTACATCTGAGAGGTCATCAGAATGGTGTTTACTGTCCATATTTCTATCAGCATTCTGGTCATGACCACTTAAAAAATCTCTAAGAAATTCCAGACTTTTCCTAAGTCTTCTTGTCTTTCTCTGAGCCCTCACCAGACTCATGCTTAATGCTCCATGAATGGAAATTCAGGTTTCTTTTAGACTTCTCTACGTTTTTTCAGCTTTTGCCCATTATCGAGTTCCAAGGTCACTTACAAATTTTTTAGGTGTTCATTATTTGCTACAACCGTACTCTTGGTACCAAATTTCCATCTCAGTCTATTTTCTGCAGCTATAATAGAATACCACAGGCTGAGTAATTTACAAAGAAAGAAAATTTATTTCTTACAGTTCTGGAAGCCGAGAATTCCAAAAGCATGGTGCTGGGATCTGCTACATGTCTTGCGAAAGCCTGCTTCTGCTTCCTAACATGATGGAAGGCATCACCTGGCAAGACAGCAAGAGTGTGAGTGTCAGCTCTGGTCTCTCTTCCTCTTTTACTAAAGCCACTAGTCCCATCATGGGGGGTCCACCTAGATGACACATCTAATCATAATTACCTCTCAAAGGCCCCTCCTCCGATCAACATATGAATTTGAGGATTAAGGTTCCTACATATGAAATTTGGAGGATGCATTAAACCATGGCACACTCTCTCTGATTGACTCCTGTCAGTGCTTCAGGTTTCAGTCTAGAAGTCACGGCCTTGAGGAAGCTGATCTCTCCTCTGCACAGCCTGCACTAGCTGTCCCTCTCTGGGGCTCCTATAATAACCTTTGCTTTATCATCATTGGGTATTTCATACCGTCTTACAATTAACTGAATATATTGCACAAAAGGCTAGTTTCATTGTATTCCTGGGAATTACAGAGTTCCCGACAGTAGCTTTCTTTGAAGAAAGGAGAAATGGAAGGAAGAGAGTTAGGAAAGAGTGAAGGAAAGAAAGAAGAAGGGATGGAGGATGGAGGAAGGTGGGAAGGGAGAGAGGAAAGAAGGAAATTGAGGGTGGTTCCCGTGTACACCCAGCCTACTCAAAGCTAATTTGTAACTGAGTGAATCAGAATCTGCACATCTTTAGTCTTATTGACCATAGTTCCTCGGTAAAATAAATGACCTATAGATTTTTATGTTGATAATAGGTCATTAGTAATCTATGAGAATTTTGAGGGAGCATACTTGTTTTTCGGTATTGCAGTAGAAGAAAACTACCACATACTCACAGAAATTATCCCTAGTGTCCCTTAATGCACTCCGTAGAAAAGTCAAGCACTACAGGTAGAGGGAAACAGTGTGTTTTCCTGCTGATGAATGCAGAGACTCCGGGCTGACTTGAGTCAAACGATATTCCTTTCATACTTTCTGTACAACTACTCTCTTAAGACAACTTGGGGCACAAATCAAATCTACCAACTGGGAGAGCACTGGGCCATGATTCAGGAATCACGTACTTGCTGTGTGGCTTTGGGCTTCTCACATCCCTCTCTGGGCCTTGATTTTAATAGACACCAGATTAATGGGTTTCACTGGATGGTATCTATAGTCTTTTTCTGGCTTGGGCGTTCTGTTGTCCTAAGTTTCCAACACCCCATCTGCTCTGGTAAGGGCACCGGCGTCCCTCTCGCTGCCTTGCCCTCCTCCACTGCCAGCACCCTGCCTTAGGGCAGTGCCTCATCCCGGACCCCTAAGGTGGCATCAAGCAGCCAAACGATCTCATTTACCCACAACTATTTCTGTCATCAGGACCCTGTATATCCAATGACGATTTACCACACATCGTTAATATGTTTGTTATATTTTGTTGGCGGAATATGAAAGTTCATCAGCAAGCCCACACACAGGGAAGGCATATTGAAATGAGCATAACAGATCTGTCAGGCTGCAGTTTATGGCCTTTCTCAGTAATACTCTGTAAGTAAAACAAGCGCTGATTGAGTCAGCAGCCTCCTGGGTACTCATTTGCCAAAGTGTGGGGAATTTTAATGCTAAGTTTATCTGCCTGTGTTAGGCAGGCAGGGCTGGGGGGAGGTGGGCAGATTGCTATGGCTTAGGGGTATTACAGAGGAGCTTGCAAGTTCCACAGACACCAGGAGAGAAGCTTTCAGTGGGTTTGGCCTCTTATCTTCTTATCGTCTTATAGATTTTGGAGATGTAGTGCCCTGGAGTTTCAATACTCAGTTTGCAAATCCTCCTTTTAAAACCAATGCATTGAAATGCAATGAAATAAGAGACAGGAAAAAAGAAATATTCACGGAGGAATGACACTGTAAAAAAAAAAGAGATTGAAAAACAGAGGAGCGAGATTCATTACAATCCTAGTTACTGAGCATGATTGATGCAAATATCCTTACACCTTTTTTCCTTTATAGTCAAATTCCAGGATGGGCTCAGTCTTCCTCGTGGGAAATTGTGCTCTCCAACTGAATAGGACTTTGTGGCTGCTGATGCCATCTAAAGGGATTACAAAGCTTTGTAAGTCCAAATTAATGTACTGGGAAAATAAATTTTGGAGACAAGTTTTGTCTCTTCCTTCCTTTCTTCTTCCCTCCCTCCCTTCCTTCCTTCTTCTCTTTCTTTCAGTGAAGAATAGGAAGCATGAGATGAAGGGAGCACATTTCTGTTCACAGGAAGATATCTTTTTCTTACTGTGGGAGGGTCAGATATTTTTTACTGGGCAGCTCAAAGAAGTTGTCCTGAGTCAGACTGAGGTGTTATTAGCATGAACAGATAGTTATCTCATAGTGGCAAAGTCAGTCACTACCATTTCTTCTTCCTTAGCAGGAAGGCTTATCCCTTGCTTTTTACTTGTCTTTTTCATGAGCAGGCACTTGGTATTCTAGGAGCCCGAAGCCTGTTTTTCATTCCAGTGGCGTGCAGCTGTGGGTCACCTGGCTAATGCTGGGCTATTCCACATTCCAGAGGCAGGGAGCTATGGTCATTTGGCATTCCAGAGGCATTCCGAAGCCGCAGGTCATTCATTATGCCAAGGTTAGTTTGTCGGCCTGCAGAGCCGAGAGCCTGGCATGCCAGCCTGTGCTAGTTGAGATTGGAAAAGGCAAGGAAGATGTAACTCTGCTGGTGTCAGAAGGACAGTGGTGGATAGAAAGAGAGAGAGAAAATAAAAATTAACTGCAAAGAAGTCTTAACTAGTTTTCAGAGAGTGTGAAGGGGGCAATATCTGGTGCACAAGAAGTGAGATTTTTCGAGAGTAGAAAGAAAAGTATAAATCCCAGTCAGATAATAAACAAATTGCTCTGACTTTCTTAATTAGATGAAAAGCAAGATATGACATCCTCATACCGAATATTGGTCCTAAAATCGGTCAAGATTGGGTTCAAATCCTGGCTCTGATCGTTATTAACTGTATGACTTTGATTGATGTCTTTATTCTCTTGAAGCTTTGGTCTCAACTGGAAAATAGAAACAAGAAAACCTGCCATTTTAAGATAGCATCCTTAACAATATTTAGCACAGTTCCTGCTTCAAAGAAAATATTCTATAGATTTATTATTATTATTGTTATTGTGTTTATTTGGAGATATTTGAATAGATGAAAATAGTGATAACTTTAATGAATTATTAATACACATTCACTCCTTTCCACTTTCTTCTAACCATATGTCATGAATGTATGAGGCATAGACATTATTTGGCTGACTCTAGACAGATTAAGTCTGGAATGTGCCTACATAACCACAGGCTTAGTTCAATAGGCACCCGGCAACCATCTCCTGTGTACAGTGTTCTAATCCTTGTGGTTAATGCAAAGATCAATGGGACTTAGTCCTTCCCCTAAAGAAACTATGACACACATTTAGGTAGCCACATATGCTGAGGAAGAAAAAAAAAATACATATAACTGCCATGATACAGAACTCAGAGAGTGATCAGACAAGACTCTTGTTCTTAACATGCACATGAAGACATTAGGTCTCGCAGTCCCAAGCACTGGTATGGTGGTGGCACCATGGCTATAGCATCCTCAGCATCATAAATTAAGGTCCAGTAGAACAGGGAGTGGAGCCAGGTAAGAAAGACTCTGTATTTTCATTCTAGGAGTAGGAACTTTATTCTGTAAGGAGTGAAGAGAAAAAGAAAAAGAAAAGTGTTTTGGTTTTGCATTTCTTTTTCTTGTTGTTGTTCCTACAAATGAGTGGCATAATCTGCCCTATGGAGCTTCCAAGTGAAGTGTCAACTATTGGAGCAGAATATATATGCACACTCTGCGATATATATATATATATATATATATATATATATATATATTTTTTTTTTTTTTTTTTTGCAGCAGCAGAAGAGGCAAGCCTGACTCTTTGGGTGGGCAGCAATGTGGTGAGGAATAGCCCCACAACTACCGGGATGGTCTATGTGATCTGCTTCATTGTTGGGATTCAGGACTTTAGGGAGGTGCTGCCCGTATGGAAGTCCCAACTGTGCCTCAGCCCGTAAGTACAGACAAGCAAGAGATGTCTGTGTATACTCGGGGGCTCTGTGGAGGCTGCAGGGCCTACTTCCGAGAGTCTTAGCGTATGGCCTACGAATGCACGGTGCTTGTTAAAAGAGGACCCTGTAATCTTCACCAGGAGAATGTCTCCTTGGAGTAATTTTTAGTGGCATCTAAGAAAGAAGAGTCAAAATTTCTATCATATGGTTCTCAGGAGAAACAGCAAATCAAGTTGAAAAGGGATTCTTGTGATTCTGTAGAACATTTGTTGACTCTCTCCTTATTCTAAAAAATGGGAATACAAGTTTTAGGGGAAAACATAGGTTTCCTGCCAGGTTGGACCCATGTTTGGTGGGGACTGCAGCTTATAGAATGTAAGGAACCTCCTTAAGGAAAGAATAAAAAAATAACAAAAAAAAAATAGACATAAAAATACTCTTTATTTAAAATTAGAAAAAAGTCATCATAACAAATTACAGAGTTTGCCTGATAGCAATGCTGAAATTCTGACAAACATTTCACAAAATTCAGAAAAACAACATAACTTTTATAACCTACATACCATTCCTCTTTAATATCATCTACATTTTTACCTGCATATTTTTGGTATCTTCATATGATGATGTTTTTATATCCTCTTCTACAGAGAGATTAGAAAGTTAATTCATATTTTTCCTTCAGTTAGATATTTTTAGTCGACAATTTGAAAAAGTTCCATTCAGCTTCACAATATTTGATTGAAAATTAGTAAATAAATATTTAGCCTTGATGTCATCTTGGCAAACTCTGTACCAAATTTCCTTGATCTTTGAGTGTTAAGATTTTATGTAATTCAAAGTTCCTTTGTGCAGTGATATATCTTATATAGTGTTTGCACTGATCATGCCACCACCATTCATCACCAGTTTGTAATCAACGTCCGCTGTGTATTGTTGCATTATGACTTTATGCTAACTTTGTTGGTGTCTGTACTTCATGACAAATCAGCAGGAACTGAATAAGAACGCACAAAGGTTTGATTGGGTAACACGATTTGGGCCAATAAAAGACATGAACGATGGTGTCGTCTCAAAGGAACAGAGTCCGGAAGCACAGTTCCGTTAGTGTGCAGTGAACAAGGAGGGCAAAAATGGGTGAGGAGTCTAGAAACTTGTCTTGCAGCCAGGAAGGGAGGTGGGAAGTGAGCGTTAAATATTGAAAAGTAACTGAAGACAAATAACCATACCTTTAAGTTTTGGAAACATAACACTTGTTGATTTATCACTAAACTCACAAAAAGGCAATCCAGTGTTAATACTAAGATCATTCGTCTTAGAGGCAGACAGCTGTCCCTTTGAATCTTAGCTCTGCCCCTTAATAATCTGTGGAATCTGGCTAACAATGACTAGACACAGAAATAACAAACTACACAAAAGCGTATCCCCTCAAACCTCACAAATTATATATCCAATTAAAATTCCCTTTAGCTGGATTCCAAGATGCCCACACTGCTGGACAGAAAATAAAATATAATGGAATGAGATTCAGAGGAAAAAGAGACAGTAGGTTTAACCAGTTATATAATGGAATATTTTCCTTTGGAAAATTCTAGAAAAACAAAACTAAAACTCATAACCATGTGATTGCTAACATAACCCCCTGGGGGCCTGAAGCTTAAACTTCATTTGCTTCCTGGTACATCTGCCTATGCTTCTTGCAGTTTCCATGGAGCTCACATTCTAGTTAGAGAAGACAGACAATAAATACATCAACGAAGTAATAGATAAACAATTTCAGATAGTTATTGTTCTATGAAGAAAATAAGGTAGTACACATGGTAAAGCGTTCCTGCAGGCCAGAGGAGAAGCAGTCCCTCAGAGGGTGGAGTCAGGGAAGATCCAGCTGGGAAAGCCAACACGGAGCTGAGCTCTGCATCAGGAGAACTGGAACTTTCCACATCAGCAGACCAGGCTGTGAGGCCCGAGAGTTGGCGTGGCTGGTCCCACCTCCCACAGCAAACCAGTGGCAAAGCTGGGACCGTGGCTAACATATTTTGAACCAAACTAAAATTCTTTGCTACCACCTAGAAATTTCATGTAATGTATCACTTTAGATATTTTTGAAATACGGAAACTGAGACAGCTCTTACTGCCTCTACTAATTTCCTGGTATAAAGGGTTATCATTATTTTTTTTAATCATAAAAAACCAAAAGCTGAGGAATTAATTCAATAGTCAGATTGTCATTTCATTTTTTTTTTAAAGATAATCACGATGATTAGAATAACCAACTCCAGGACCATAAAATCATTTTTTTTAAAAAAATCAAGCTATGAAAGCTCTGTGAGATCAATCAGGCAAGTCTTCTCTAGATTGTTTTAATTACATATCTCTATCAGAATACATAAATCAATCAACTCATCAATCAACCGATAAGACACAGATGTAGAGACAGGGAGAGTACACATCCAATATGAACTTATTTATTTATTTACTTGCTATTCACATTTTGTGCATTACAAAAACATGCACAAGGGAAATACATTTTAAAAGACGCACTAAAAATAAATGAAAATGAGAGTCCCACAATTTTCTTTTCATATCCCAAAGGATCTCTGTGATGCACTTTAAGGAAACTTTGTCTCTCTTTGGAGACAATTGCTTTAGTCAATGATTTTCAGTGTAAGTGTAGAGAAAGTGGGACCAGAAAATAGAAATGGGAAAATAATATGGATAACCCAATATAATGAGTGAACTAAAGGTCTTAAAAAAACAACTCAGTTTCATATATATGCAAAGTCTTTTAAACTATCCCTGTTTTTTTGTTAAAATTATAGTTTTTTCATATGCCTTCATTTATTCTTTGTAATCCCTTCCTTATTTCTTAGAGACGCATGCTTTGCTTCGGATCTGCTCTCAACAGTGAGCAAACCTCTGTGGCCAGATCCCAGCAAAGAGCAAACTCCCTGATGTCTACAGGCACAACCTGATCTCAGTCCGTTTCTCTCAGGGATTCCCAGAACACACAAGCTCTCAGCCTGCTTAGGAATGCAGCACTGCACTTCTCAATAGCATTTTATGACACATTTCTCAAATCAAATTTAAAAGCATAACTGAGTGGAATTAAATTAATGCCGTCTGGTAATGTCAGCGGCACCAGAACTGCAACAGGCTGGCTTAACTCCTAAACCTGCTAGAGCTTCATGATACATACTCAGTTTCTAGCATTATTGAGAGAACCTATGTATACTGTGTGTGTGTGCGCACACGTGCTTGTGTGTGTGTGGTGGGAGTTAGGGCTAGTGTGTGATCAAGCAGTCTTTGAGAGCACAAAAGCAGTTACAGACACTAATCACATGTGCCCCCATGACTGCAATGTTTTGTAGTTGACATTTGCATATCTCTTCCTGTTCGACAGAGTATATTTATTTAGCTTTGTTATACCATTTGATCACTATCATCGCCCTGTGAGGAAAGCCTGCATGTTTTTGCCTCCTTCCTTTATTTTAGTTTATTTTACTTGGACCTAACTGTCCTGCCTCCAAATTCAGCATTCTTTCTACTCATTAAGTTCAATAGTGATAACACCATGTAGCTTTTCAAGGTCTCCTGAAACTCCCTGTTTCTAAATCTATGATTTAATTTGTAGTCCTCAGCTTAATTGGCTTAACAGATGCATTTACTTAGTTATTACAGTTGACCCATGAACAACACATTTGAACTGTGAGATTTTACTTACACATGATTTTTTTTCCAATAAAAATTGTACTGAGTGTACCTGTCTCTCCTTTGACCTCCTCCACCTCTTCTGCCTCTGCCACTCCAGAGACAGCAAGATCAACCCCTCCTCTTCCTCCTCCTCCTTCTCCTCCTCCTCCTCCTCTTCCTTCTGCTCCTTCTCAGCCTCCTCAACATGAAAACAATGAGGATGAAGACCTTTATGATGATCCATTTCCATGTAATAAACAGTAAATATATTTTCTCTTCCTTGTAGTTCTCATAATACCATTGTCTTTTTTTCTAGCTTACTTTATTGTAATAATACAGTATATAATACATATAACACTCAATAGATGTGTTATATGCACATTAGGTTATAGGCAAGGCTTCCAGTCAAAAGTAGGCTATTAGTAGTTAAGTTTTTGGAGAGCCAATAGTTATATGTAAATTTTCACCTGCGGAGGGTTGGGAGTTGGGGGGAGGGGTCAGTGCTCTTAACCTCCACATTGTTTAAGGATCAACTGTACTTCCTCACTGTTGAAAATACAATTTGGTTCACTTGATTCAAGATATATTTCATTTATTTTTCTTCCTGCCTCAGTGGACACTTGCAATGTCTTTTTCTGGGGCCTCTTTATCTTATCATTTCTAAACAGTGTTTGTCCCAGGGCTGCTTCTTTTCTCTACATACAATCACTCCCTTGGGAATCTCTTCAGGCACATGGTTTCAAATGCCATTTTACACTAATGACTTCTAAATTTACATCTTTGGTCAAGATGTCTCCCTGGAGCTCCAGGTCCTTGTATCCAACTCTACTGAGTGACTCCTCCCAGTGCCTAACAGGCACATCCACCGTAATCAATATCCCACTCTGGCCCCCACCAGACTTGATCCCCATGTTCTTACTCATATTTGTAAATATAAACTCCATCCATGCAGTTGCTCAGGCCAAATGCCTGTGCTATCCGTGTATTCTTACCTATGTTCTTTTGTACATTCCACATTTCCTCAGTCAACATGTCTTGTTTACTTTATCTTTCAGGTACACCCAGAACTGGACCACTGAGCATCTATCCACAGCTACCACCACTAGGATGTCCACATCTTTTGGCTCAGTATCCAGAGGATTCCTTTCAAAATATGGCATCACTCCTCCAGTGGACGCCCATCTCACTCACAGCAAAAGCCAAAGTTCTTACAGTGTCTTACTCTGTCTCCCACCCTCACTCCGATATTACTTCCAATACTCTCCCCCAGCTCACTCTAATTCAGCCACACTGACTTCCCTGCTATTCTAAAACAAACTACACATATTCTCACTTTGGGACATTTGAATGTGCTCGTTTTGTTTTGTTTATATTTTAAACCTGGAAGATAATTCCCTTGTACATCTGAAACACGAGCTTCATCTCCTTCTTCAGCTCTATGATCAAATGTTATCTTCTCATTCAGACATTCCCACAACACCCTACTCAAAATTGTGTCACCTCTCCACCTCATTTCTATATCCCTCCCCTACTTTTGTTGTTATTGTTGTGTTGTTGTTATGGTGGGAACCATCTTCTAACAGTGTGCTATTTATTTTATTTACTTGTCTATCTCCTCTTAATCTCAACTAGGACAGGCAATGTGCTGTTTCCCCAGTGTTTACAATGGTGTCCAGCACATAGAAAGTGAACAGAAGAGATTTCTGATTGCACGAATAAATATTTCACTCTCATGTCATGAGTTACAGTTCACGAAGTTCATTCACATGTATTATTCCATGTGGAGACTCATAAACAATCCTGCGTAGTAAAAAAGGTAGACATTTTCTCATTTTAAAAGAGTGGCATTGAAATCTTTCTAACACAAAGAAATGACAAATGTTTGAGGTGATGGATAACTTGATTACCCTGATTTGATACAGGGTTTATAATGCATAATGATGCATTGTATGCCTTTATCAGACATCACATGTACCCGATAAATACATAAAACTAATGTGTATCCATAAAATCAAAGAATTTTTTTTAAAATGACACAACTGAGACCATGTGAATCAAGTGATTTAGCCCAAATCACTCAGATAATAGAGGATGAAACCAAACTTAAACTGTGCATTTCCACATTCCTAGGTTGCTTCTCTTTCACTATCTAATAATTTATGTTACAAGTAGTGTGGATGTATACCACAAAACAGAGGAAAGCTTAGCATACAAATGTTGGTGTATGACTGCTAAGGTGCAATTTCTGGTTTAATCTATTCCTACACTGGTTAAGTTATTTAAGTGTCTAATCACCCCTGCTATAAAAGGGATGTAATCACAGTGTCTTCCAAAGTGGGTCATTGAAAAGTTTTAATGAGATAATACATGTGAAAAGTGTGACGTCAAATAAGCACTCACGAACATGTGAGTATTAGCATGTGGATTTATTTGTAGCAAGACTTATATGACTTTGGAGATAACCAAATAGATTCATGTAGGGATATTACTCACTCACTTCTGTACAGTTTTCAAAATTTCACTATATTTGGAGGAATACGTAAGTATTAGAAGCTTTCTTTACTGCTCCTGATTGTTGAAACAACCAGAGTACAGTCAAGGAAACCTTAACATTTAAACCACTTTGGTACGGTGCTCACTGGCCTCAAAACCTTGCCTACAGCTGGCACTCATCGTCCCCACGATAGTTTGTGCTGTGCATTGACAACAAACCCGTTTTGCTCTTGTGTGATGAGGAAAGCTTTAAAGCACTGAAAGCTTGTTTTACTCTATAGGCAGCTTTAATTGTAACGTAAATCAGAATAGGTAACATATAAATATATGTTTTTATTATGTTATTTTTAAATGTACACAATTTTATTTTGATAAATGAAAAATTAGAAAAGTCATATCACGGCTGTCGGCTAAAGTCGACACTCGGTTCATCTGTGGCTATCGACTATAGTCGACGCTCGTACCGAAGTGGTTAATGTCAAGCTGTAGAATTCCAAGTTGTGGAAATTTAAGAGGCCAATTGGTGTACCTCAGCAAACTCCAGAGATGAATCCTGAAGCAGGTGGAATTTGAAATGGCTTGAAGCTTGCAGGTCCTGACAGTCCTGTCAATGTCTAACACCATGCCTGCATGTAGGTGGCACATATAAATGTTTGCTGAATGAAAATAGATATTTGGGTACATAAAATCTGAGAATGATGAAAGAGAGCTCAGAGCATAAAGAAAAGGGTGAGGAGTATTGGAATTATGGGGAGTATATTAGCTATGTATTGCCATATAACAAATTATCCAAAAACTCAGAGGCTTAAAACAACAGACACTTATTATCTCTAGAGGGTAGATGACATGACAGATGACTTTCAATAAATATTTATACTAGAACCAGTTATAGATATAATGCCAATACTTAGAGAAGTTAGTTGTCCGTATTTGTTTTAATAATCATATGCCAGGTCATTTAAAAATGTTTGCATACGTTATCTAAATTTATCATCACAAGAATCCTATGACATATTTGTCACTTTTTTTTTTAAATTTACTGATCAATAAATGAATCTATTAAGCAACTATTTATTAACCTCGTACAGTGTGCAGACTCTGTGACTCAGAAGCAAACAATGCAGATAAAAACCCCTGCCTTCATGGAGCTTATATGAAAGAAAGAAAAAAGAAAAAAAATAGACATACATATATGTTACATATCTAGTATATATCTGTATGTCTATTATGTATGTGTATATATACAGTAAAATGCATAGTCTTTCAGGGGATGATATGAGCTGCTAGAGCAATAAACCAGAGGAAATAAAGGAGGCACCCCAAGCACCCATAGATTAACTATTTACCCCACATTGCACAGCCATTAAGGGCCAGAAGCAATATTCTATTTTAACTCTCACCCCACAGTGTTTGTTAATAACCATACACTATAGCAATGACAAGAACTGCAGAGTTTCTTTAGGGTACTTTATCATTGAATATGCCTCCAGCAGCTAGTTAGAGAAAACCCTAACTCAAACAGGAAATTGCTTCACGTGCCAGGAAGCCCAGAGTTTCCAGCCTTGCAATGCCAGAAATCCGCTTCCTTCTAGGAGCGAAGCAGGTGCAATGTTAGTTTCCCATCCAGATATTCCAACTTCTAGCACAAGATATTGAACATCCCTTCTGGAATCTTTTTTGGCAAAGAAAATCTTTGCAAGGGCATGGTCACGTGCAAATCCCTGGCATGGAAATGAATACCCTTGATATTCTGGATTTATTCCTGGAGTCTAGGATAGAGTTTTTCTCCCCCATGTTAAACAAGGGAGCATAATGATTTGAAGGAAATCTGTCAAAAAGAAAAGTGGCATTACCATCAGCATTTGCCATTAATATGGACCAAGGTTTATTAATGGTCTAGTGTTCAAATTATCACCAGGAATTTTATAAATAATTGTTGAATTGAATTAGAATAAGAAATAGGAAATGAAAAAAGGAAGGTACAAGGCATACAGAAAAGAGAAAAATGGATGGGGCAGTAGGGGCATTTTTAATTCTAATATAAAGAAGATATAGTATACAACACTCTGAATTAGAGGTGAATAGACTCCCTTCCTCATCATTGCCCAAATATTCAATACCCGTGTGACTTGGGATAATCACTTATCCTCTCTGTGACTCAGTTTCATGAACAGCAACTCAAATATAATAATGCTCATTAGATGCATCTTATGAATACCAGAAGATTTAATAAGATGGCTCTGCGTTTTCCAAAAATTTCAAAAAGAAATATGTTGGATGGATGCAGAGAGAAAGGAACGCTTATACACTGTTAGTAGGACTGCAAAGTCGTACAACCTCTATGGAAAACATTATGGAGATTCCTCAAAGAACTAAAAATAGGCCTATCATTTGATCTACCTATCAATAGCAATCCCACTATTGGGTAAGGAAAAAAAAGATTTTTCACCAAAAAGACACCTGCGCTCAAATGTTTATTGCAGCTTAATTCACAATTGCAAAGATGTGGAATCAACCTAAGTGTCCATGATTCGTGTGTGGATTAATATTATATATATATATATATATATATATATATATATATATATATACACACACACACACACACACACACACACACACACACACACACACTATGGGATACTACTCAGCCATAAAAAGGATGAATTAATGCCCTTTGGAACAATCTGATGGAACTGGAGACCATTCTCCTAAAAGAAGTGTCTCAAAAATGGAAAAACAAATACCACATGCACTCACTATTAAATTGGAACTAACCAATGAGCACATGTGTGCCTAGAGGAACTCAGTGGAAATCAACCTGGGGTAAGGGGGAAAAACAAAGGGTAAAGAACTTACCTACCTATGAATAATATGTGGGTGACAGGCACAGCTTTGGCTGGGACCCATACATTTACAAAAGTGATCTATGTAACCTAAAACATTTGTACCCCCTTAATATTTTGAAATAAAAATTAATAAAAAGATGCCTGTGTTAAGTGAAAAAATAAAAAAAAAATACCTGAGTATTCCAGTTTAAAGTGGGTTTGTTCTCCATTTACAGATACAGAGAGAATTAGAGTGAGTCTATGATACAGCAACAATTGCATTAGTCAAGCAGATCATTCAAAAATGGAAAATACATATACATAGACATATGTGTTAGCACTCCCCATGCACTCCTACAACCCTCTTTCATTTATAAAATATTATTATTTATTGATCTTTAAACAATTATTGTTTTCCAGGAGCTGCCTAAATAATTTATGGGCATTGACTCATTTAATTTTACAACTATGAGTTAGGGACTACTATAGAATATTTTTTAGTCTGAATAATCTGGATGGATTCTTCAAATTTCCACTTCATTTTGCATGTATGTACTTTCTCTCCACCATTAAATGGATGCCATTTCAGGGAGTGACTGTGTTCTTCATTCTGTTTCTCCTAAATGTAAATATCCTCAATCATCCTCCTCAATCATTTTCTTTGCACCAATGAACTATTCCATAGGGCTCTGAGCTGGTCAGATCAAAATCATTAAGGAAAAATTCTCTCCAGCTGGTTCCTGACTGCTGAGCTGGGTCTGTTTATTTCCTCACCCCTCTGCATTTGTTTATCCAGTTCCAACACCAGTACTTGGTGCCCATCGGTCCCCTGTGACATGATCCTCTCAGCAACTCCTTACAAAAACTTTGAGGAATCTTATTGACAACAGCAAGCTAGCCTTTCACAAAGGACTCCTCTTCAAAGCACTGTACTCAGATGCTGTTCACATCTTACATGAGGGAGAAAAACAAGGTCAGAAAGTGATTCAGAGAAAAATGAGTGATTTGGCAAGTTTCCCACAAGAGCTCCAAGGGAAAGACCAGGGAGACGCCAAGAGCAGGAGGCACGAAATCAGGAGAAGGGGAGACTTAACCTCAGCTCTGCCAACGTCATGCTGTGTGCTCTTGGGCAATTCACTTTAAATCTCTCAGCATCAATTTTCCCATCTGTAAAAATGGGAAGAGAGAACTGAGCTGAGGTTGGGAAGGACCTGGCAGCAGAGCCTGAGGCAGACATCAGGAATCAATCATTGTACTTTTCCCCACCGAGCCGGCGATGGGTCCCCATGTTCTTCTCAGCGCACACTCCGGGCAGCCTGGGATGATTAGAGTTGGCACATCATTGAGAATATATCTGTCATCCCTGG